>NC_044910.1:13458411-13508411 GCF_001633185.2 Quercus lobata
TTGCAGCAATTCTTTTCCTGCGGAATTGTGTGATGTATTTTAAACGGAAAAATTAATAACAATAAGTACCTCTTCAATCTTCATTTATGCGTAACTTTGGTTTATTGTTTTCATTAAGACTATGCACAGGCTGTGAAGTTGACCTTCAGTTTTAATTGGACATATCCATGTTCTCTGTACTCAGGATATTTATCTAAAAGGAATATGCAAGAAGATGGCATTGATGGATAACTCAAGCAGCAGCATTGTTGCTTCCTCATCCAGCCAAGGTAACAGGATTTTAGACACTATAAATTGCACAGTTTATCTTTCCTTTCCTCCTTTAACCTCAACTCAACATGCAAGGAAACATTAAGAAAAGTTCAGTGGCTGCTAATTTTTTTTACTCATATGTCTTTTATTTATTTGTCTCATACTTGAAGTTGTTAGCCATGCCATGTTTTGCTCCAATGAGCCTATAACTCAACTGATACGTCATCTTCCCATAGTAATGGGATAGAGCGTGAGGTCATGGGTTCAAGACCCACTGGATGTGTGTGTAACTTACTAGTTACTAATAATAATCATAATAAAAAAAAACCTTGCTAAGGTTTGCTGTAACATACTGTTTATTTATAGAATGTCTTAAGAGGTATCCTGTCCTTTTTCATTGTAATGAATACACTTTTCTTGCACTTCTTTTGTGGAGCCAAAATGTTTTTTAGTTGTTGCTGTTATTTAACAAGCAATAAAAGAGAAGGATAGGGGTAATTGTACATAAAAGCTTTAAAGAGGATGATGTCAAGGTTAAGAGGATAGGAGAAAAATTTGTTAATAGAGCTTGTTTTAGGGGAATAAACATTTAACATAGTTAGCATATATGATCCTCAAATAAGTTTAGAAGTATCCATTAAGCAACATTTATAGGAGGATATGAATGAATTGTTTCAAAGGATACCAATGAAGAAAAAATTTCTGTTGGGGGAGACTTGAATAATCATATCGGGAAAGGTAGTTTAGTTTTGAGAGGAAAATGGAGGGTAGAGATATGCATTAAGAAGCAAGTCAAGGATGCTATCCTAATTACATAGTGGCTTATGATTTAATATTGGCTACGATCATTTGCATCAATTTTAGCCTAAGAACCTACTTATTCTATTTTATATACTTGCCTTACAAAAAACCCCACATCAGATTATATATTTTACACTACATTTCATTAAAATATCAAAATTTCTTGATTATTTTTAATTCTTTCTCTTTCTTCACACACAACACCACCATCCACTCTCTTCCTTGTCCTCGGGATAGATAAAAAAAGAATAAAAAAATAAATACAAAATGAATAGTGTTAGTTTAAATTACAGGTGTGTTGTGGGTTCAAAACCCATCAGGTGTGTGTGTAACTCACCGTTTTTATTTATTTATTTTTTTTAAAAACCTACTTAATCATCAAGAAACTAGAAATTTAAAACTATATGAGTCTTGCTTTGATTGGACCCTCCATTTTGGAGCTATTTATGAAAAGATGTTGAAACCGAAAATCACACTAAAGACAGCAACTTGACTCTTATTTGATGGCTTCATCGACAATGATTAGCAAATATAAGCAGTTTGTTTATGGAGAAGCTCGTTGGGGGCAAGGATATGTTATGTTCAAATTTTTTAGGTTTGGGTGCTCATTTGACATTCTACTCAAATTGTGTCAATTTTGTTCCGGATTAGGTTTGGGACATACTTGCAGCATATTTTAAAAAAAAATTTCATTTTGTTCCTCCCGTTGACTTCTTGATAAAGCTTTTTAAAAAATAACCCAAAAATGGAACACAAATAAAAAAATTATGGAAGGATTGGCGGATGGGGGAACTCTGATCAATGTGGTTCTGGCCTATTTTCTGCTTGCTCTTCACAATATGTGTTGGTATCTCTCTTGTCTGCTACATGGATCAATCTATCAGTTGAAAACTTATGATGAAATTGCAGCAATTCTTTTCCTGCGGAATTGTGTGATGTATTTTAAACAGAAAAATTAATAACAATAAGTACCTCTTCAATCTTCATTTATGCGTAACTTTGGTTTATTGTTTTCATTAAGACTATGCACAGGCTGTGAAGTTGACCTTCAGTTTTAATTGGACATATCCACGTTCTCTGTACTCAGGATGTTTATCTAAAAGGAATATGTAAGAAGATGGCATTGATGGATAACTCAAGCAGCAGCATTGTTACTTCCTCATCCAGCCAAGGTAACAGGATTTTAGACACTATCAATTGCACAGTTTATCTTTCCTTTCCTCCTTCAACCTCAACTCAACATGCAAGGAAACATTAAAAAAAAGAAAAGTTCAGTGGCTGCTAATTTTTTTTACTCATATGTCTTTTATTTATTTGTCTCATACTTGAAGTTGTTAGCCATGCCATGTTTTGCTCCAATGAGCCTATAACTCAACTGATACATCATCTTCCCATAGTAATGGGATAGAGCGTGAGGTCATGGGTTCAAGACCCACTGGATGTGTGTGTAACTTACTAGTTACTAATAATAATCATAATAAAAAAAAACCTTGCTAAGGTTTGCTGTAACATACTGTTTATTTATAGAATGTCTTAAGAGGTATCCTGTCCTTTTTCATTGTAATGAATACACTTTTCTTGCACTTCTTTTGTGGAGCCAAAATGTTTTTTAGTTGTTGCTGTTATTTAACAAGCAATAATAGAGAAGGATAGGGGTAATTGTACATAAAAGCTTTAAAGAGGATGATGTCAAGGTTAAGAGGATAGGAGAAAAATTTGTTAATAGAGCTTGTTTTAGGGGAATAAACATTTAACATAGTTAGCATATATGATCCTCAAATAAGTTTAGAAGTATCCATTAAGCAACATTTATAGGAGGATATGAATGAATTGTTTCAAAGGATACCAATGAAGAAAAAATTTCTGTTGGGGGAGACTTGAATAATCATATCGGGAAAGGTAGTTTAGTTTTGAGAGGAAAATGGAGGGTAGAGATATGCATTAAGAAGCAAGTCAAGGATGCTATCCTAATTACATAGTGGCTTATGATTTAATATTGGCTACGATCATTTGCATCAATTTTAGCCTAAGAACCTACTTATTCTATTTTATATACTTGCCTTACAAAAAACCCCACATCAGATTATATATTTTACACTACATTTCATTAAAATATCAAAATTTCTTGATTATTTTTAATTCTTTCTCTTTCTTCACACACAACACCACCATCCACTCTCTTCCTTGTCCTCGGGATAGATAAAAAAAGAATAAAAAAATAAATACAAAATGAATAGTGTTAGTTTAAATTTACACAATTACTATAGCAATTTTACAAAGTGTAAAAATGATGTGAGTCATTTTCAGGCAAAACTGTGTAAATTTTACACATTTTTCTATTTTAAACCTATTGATGTGAGTGCTTTAACACTTGGTTCGAGAAGTGGGAATCATGCTAAATTATTTTATCTTTACTTGAAAGGTTGATAAAGGATGTCATAAAGATTGTAAAGAGATACTAGTAGAGTATAATAACACAATAGATGTTGATGAAACTAGATGTTTGTGTTGGAAGATGGAGAAGAAACGATGGAGGAAGGGGAAACATAAAAATTATGTGGTGGAATTTAATAGGAGGGAAGAGCAAGTTTTGTTTAGAGATGGAATGGTTAAATAAAAATGATAGATAGATGAATATGTTGATAGGATGTGGGGGGAAAGGGCTAGTTGTATTATAATAATTTTGTCTAAAAAGTTACTTGGAGAATGTAGAGGATGTGGGTCATTGTCCAAATAGGTTTGGTGGTAAAATGAAGAAGTTCAGACTGTAGTTTGTTAAAGATCAATAGTTATGAAGTCTACATAAATATAGAATCTGGGGGCGTATGAAAATGCAAGGGAGCGAGAAAGGAAACCAAAAGGAGGTTGCAAAAGATTAGATTTTAGACATATGACAAATTATATGATTAGATTTTAGAATAATGACAAATTATATAGCAAGTGAAGGACGGAGAGAGGGATATATTTATGAACTTGGGAAATTTGACAAGGGAAAGAAAACAAGAGACTTAGTGATGCACGAAAACTTCTTAAAGGGGATTGAGAATCAACAAGAACCGAAAAATAAAATTAAACCTAGGAATTAACACCAAGCAAGATACATAATTAGGAATTAGTAGGGTGACCCTAGGAATTTTTTCTAAGATAGTCATTAAAAAATATAAAGTCTAACGAAAAAAAAACATGAATATATTGATTTAAAAATAAAAAATAAAAAAACATGCAAATACATGAACTTTTTATGTTATCTATCCAAAAAAAAAAAAAAAGTACATGAAGTTTTACTAAAAAAATAAAAAGGCAAAAAGGACTAATGAGAGATAAAGTAAAAACTAAGAATGTTGAGATGAAAGTAATGATAAGATCTAAAATAAGAAAAAAATTAGAAAGAGAAGATTGATGAATACCACAATAACATGAGTCAAATATAAAGCTCTGCAGGAAGAGAACTCATAGCCACAATATCTCTCTTGGTATCATTTTTAGGAAAAATGAAATTAGGGATTATTTTAATGAAATGGGTTGAACGAATAATGAATTTGAATGATTAAGGTTTCTTATATTTTGGTTTTGAATGGGCTTTTTGTTCATTTGTTGTTGTTAGGCCTAATATTGTTGTTGTTTGAGCTATTTTTGCTGCTATATGAGCTAATGTTTATTGTTGTTATTTTTTGGACTTTCATTTTTTTGTTTAAGAGGTTAAGGATTATGTTTGGGGGCCAAGATTATTTTTGTTGAACCCAAATTCTTACAATTCTCAAGTCAAAGTGTTCAATATTATTTTTAGGGTAGACAAAACAGATTAGTTTAAAAATAATTATGTATGTAATTTTTTTTTTTTGGCAAGTCAGGGTGTTCATATGAACACATTGAGCTCAACGTAAAGTCGTACCTGGGATATAGTACCAAGCGAGATAGAAACACTTAAGGAATTAACACCTGGGGTTGGTTTTATACCCTGAATTGTTTGGATTTGTATTGCTCTGTATATAAGTGTGTGTTGTGCTGGTGTATGTTGAGTAGCAAGCATGTATTAGGTTGATATGGGTTATATAAGCAACTACAAGGAATTGTAGTTTACATCTTGCAAAAAAAGAAGCATTTTACCTGATATTAAGCAGCTTAATAGTCATTGAACCTCACAATTCTGATAAACTGCATATGCCATTGCTTTATGTCTACCAATATAATGCTGTGTTTGCCATCCATGATCTATTACAGGTACAGAGCTTTCTGAGGCAGATGCAACTGGGGACAGCTCAAGGTTGCGGAATGTGCCTGGATTTGCTCATAACATAATGGGAAATTCAGTAAATCAGCTGCAACCAATTATTGCCACTACCAAGAGTGAGATGTCTGCAAGCCAGCCTTTGCAACTGGTGGTTTCCCAGCCAGACCAACCTCAGCAGTTGCAAAATCACCAGTTGCAAAGGCTGTACAATAATCGCCTTCCACAGAAGCAGCAGACTGGATCACAAAATATTCAGCAACAACACATGCAGCAGAAAATTTCATCACAACAGTTGCATCAACAGGTGCCAGAGCAGCAGTCAAGTGCTACACTGTTTAATTGGAATCAGCAATTTATGCAGCAAATAAATACTTCAGAGCAGCAGCAAAATTCCTTGAGTCAAGGGTACAAATCAAATACATTCCAGCAGCCATTTGGCTTGCCAAGTAATGTTTCTGGAGTGTTGCAACTGCAAAAGGTGGTTGCACCTCAGTCAAATGTCTTGAAACTACAGTCACATCAGCCTCTGACACCCATGCTTCGACCTGTGGAGGTCACTGCCGCACAACATGAGGTCCCACAAACCTTACAGTCAACTCAGTTTCATCAGCTACAAGGTTCTCCAATGAAACTTAATCTATCAGAGGAAACTATGCAGCAAATGCTTCAGACATCAGCTGTCTTGCTTCAGTCTCAGAATGTAATTGATCAGCAGAAGCAAATTCAATCACAGAGAGTGCTCCATGAAGAGTCAACAGGTATATTTGTATTCTTGATGAAATTAAACCTTGTTGAATGCTCTTTAATTGCAGCATAACCTGCTGTTCATTTGTTTATGGTAATCTTAAATTTTGGAATTACTCTGTAAACCTTTTCTGTTCATTTGTTTTTGGTACTCTTAAAATTTTATTTTATTTTGGTTGACTTGATTGCTGAAAATGTAAAATAACAAGAAATTATATTTTGATTCTTATACATTGGCTGACTAGATTGGCCAATCTAAATCCAGAAGAATTTTTTTTGCAAATAAATTGATAATTCCCAAGAGATGAAAGAAAAAGTTAGGGAATGAAGTATAAATTGAAAGATTTCTACACCAAATAGTTTGTGTATATGGATCAAATTGGGATGCTCTTAAAACAAAGGGTTTTAATTATTGCAGTTATCAGCTGCTCAAATATCTTCAGCAGATAGAAAAGGGATGATTACACTGAAACCAGTTCTCTGTGTATATTAATTACACAAAATTCTGCTGGACTAAGAACACTTCTGTAAAATTAATTGAATTTCATACAATATCTATGAAAACTAAAAACCAGAGTGTAAGTATAAGAAGGTGCATCTACTGCAAACGATCTGTTATATGTTTTGCAATCTGCTTTTGGTGCTAACTAAGATCTTTGAATAAATTGAGAATTTTGATGCTTGGAATTTTTATAAATATGTTAGTTCTTTGGGATATTAGTGTTTCTTTTAAATTTTGTTTTCAAAATTGTATTTGACTATCTAATAAGGTGTGGAGTATCCAAGTATGTCTAGATTTAATATTGTTTAGTAAGTTGTGTCTTGGGAATGTCTTAGACTACTTAATAATTTTTCTTGCAAACCATTTTTATTATGTGTCTTTGACCAGTCAATCTTTGTAATCCCTTATAAAGTTTCAATGAAAATATGAAGAAAGCATGCTATGTTTGATAGAAACTTATAATTTTTCTGGGATTACTTCATTTTCTTCCTATTAAGGTTATTTTATGTTTTTGGCAAACTATTGCTACCTTATTCTGGCTGCATCTTCTTTCCATTGGTGATTAACTTTTGCTGGCCAGTGCATCTTATATAAGAGGTGCCTCACCCCTCTTGTTTTCTCTTTAAATGAAACGTTACTTTCCAAAGAGACAAAAAAAAAAAAGCAATAGTCATTTTTTTGCCCTTCCATTTAGCCCTTACATTTTGCACCTTTCGTTGTGTGTGCTACCTTATTCTGGCTGCATCTTCTTTCCATTGGTGATTAACTTTTGCTGGCCAGTGCATCTTATATAAGAGGTGCCTCACCCCTCTTGTTTTCTCTTTAAATGAAATGTTACTTTCCAAAGAGACAAAAAAAAAAAAAAAGAAAAAAGAAAAAAAGAAGCAAGTCTTTTTTTTGCCCCTCCATTTAGCCCTTACATTTTGCACCTTTCGTTGTGTGTGTATTACCTATTAACTGTATGAGAAGATTCATTCATTTGCTGATTTTATTGTCATTCTTATACTTCTGTTAAAAAATTTTGACAGATGAATGTTGGTGTTTTTTAAGCTAGTAAACCTCATGTTCTTGTAGTGTTATTATTCATTACTTAGTTCTCTTCTTGAAGTTTCTTTACTGGGGCAGTGTTTTGGTTTGGAATATATCAAGTCCTACTTTCAATAAATTCTCTTTTTCTCTTGAAGCATCATTAGGTTCCTCTGCTCCAAACGAACTCACAAATGTGGCTAATTGGTATGACTGGGCATATCAAAAGGTATTTTTGTTCTTTTTAAATAATAGTTTGTGTTACATATCCAAAAAAAATGTTTTAGTTTTATGGATTATCTAACTACCATGCTTTTGCAACATACATTGTCTTTTTTTTTTTGGGTAATATAGACTTACAATTGTGGACTTTTTGATAACTAAAGAAGCATGAACACAAACATTACATTGGATACAGTGACATGATGATTCTTGAAAAGCTAGGACACACCATGGTAGGGACAATTAATTAATTAATTAATATTGATAAACTATCATACCTATCAAAAATATTGATAAACTATCATTTTTCGAAAAAAAATTAGTTGTTAGGAAATAGTTGATCTAATCATTTACCTTCAATAAGTGGGACACTTGGGAATTATAACTTTTAAATAGGAGGTAGAGTGGGACAAGGTTCGAACCTAAGATCACTAGTTTTGCTACCATGATAATATTCCACTTGTCCCATAATAAGGGCATAATTGAAGGAAATCACAAAATTGCACCTCCACTTATTTATCCTTTCACTTCTATTCTAGAGGCATATTAGTAATTTAATCTCCATCCTTTTTCAATTTGTTCTTTGTATTTCAAATTTTGTCTCTGGCTGTGTCTTTGCCATGTCTTAAGCAAATCCAAAATAAATAATATATTTTTTTGTTAGATGCCCCATGGAATTGCATTAGGCCATGTCTCAAGCATACTTATGTTCAACATGTGTCTTAACACTGATATTAATGCCTTTATTCCATGTCTGTGCTTCATAGCTTGATAATCTCCAACCTTTTTTTTTTTTGATAAGTAATAAAGATGTATATTAAAAAAAAATACTACCTCATGCAGAAAATCATAAGGTAGAGATAAAAATTACAGAAAAAGAAGATAAAAAACAGAAAGAAAAGATACTAATTACAAAGAAGGGAGCTAAGGAACATAGGGAGAGAATCACTAGAGGTGAGTCCCCAAGCCCTAAACCAATCAAAAAGGGAGCGACTGAAAGAAGCTAATAACTGGTCATCGAAACTTTCCATGTTCTCAAACGTCCTCCAATTTCGCTCCCTCCACAAACACCACATTAAGCACAGCGGAGCTAAATTCCAAATGCTAGACAAATGCTTTCCAAGCTAATTCCACCAACCAAAGAGAGTATCCGCAATTGATCTTGGCAAGACCCAAGAAATCCCGAAAGATCTAAACACCAAACTCCTCAACCGGTAAGCCTTACCACAATGCAGTGGCAAATGATCCACCGTTCTCTCCATTACAACGACACAATGCACCAGTTTACAAAGTCCATCCCTCTACCCCTCAAATTGTCACCTGTAAGGATTTTATCCCATACAGCAATCCACACAAAGAAAGAAACATGCCGAGGGGCCTTAACCTTCCAAACACCTTTCTAAGGAAATATAATAGGCAAGGGTCCTCTTAACTTATTATAAAACGATCGGATATCAAAATCCCTAGTTTTCGTCAGCTTCAATCGCATACGATCTCCATTCTCAGTTAGAGGTAAATTAGAGCCCGAAGTACGGAGAAATTCATCCACACCACCCATTTCCCAATCATTTGGTCTCCGAATGAAACGAACATCCCAGCTTCTCCGTTCCATTATCCCTAACCATTCAAGAGAAGAGGCCACTGATGCCCCTTTATTGGAGGCAATCCCATACACAATCGGAAGGGTCAATTGAAGTGGATAATCCCCACACCATTGATCTATCCAAAACTTCACTCAATCCCCCACCCCTACCTCAAACTGAATATTTTTACTAAAAACTTCCCAACCCATTCGGATGCTTCTTCACAAACCACACCCATGTACCCCTCTATCTAGCTTGGAAGTCCAAACCCCCCATTCTTCACCAAACTTTAGAGCTACAACCCTTCTCCAAAGCCTTGTCTCCTCAACCCCAAACTGCCATAACCATTTCCCTAGTAAGGCTTTATTGAAAGTAGTTAATTTCCTTACTCCTAACCCACCATTTTCCAGAGGTGCACACACCTTATCCCATCCCACCATGTGTCTTGGAGTCCTCCCATAAAAAATTCCTTTGCAACCTCTCAATTTTATTGGCAACATGTGTAGGGATAGTAAAAAGAGATAAAAAGAAAGTCAAAAGACTAGATAATGTACTCTTAAGCAACGTCAGTCTTCCACCTTTTGACAAATACATCTTCTTCCAACCAGCCAACTTACGCTTAATTTTCTCCAATATAGGATTCCAAATAGTAGGGAACTTGTGGGTTAGGACTTGTGCATGTTATTAAATATTTACATACAAACATGTCTGTATGTCCTTGTGTATGTATAAACACACACAAAAACATATCTGCTACAGGCTAGGCTATTTTTGACTAATATATAGGTTGATACTTGATAGTATCTTAAAGTTTTGAGGATTTTATGATTCGCTCAAAATGTAAAAAAAAAAACCCTCAATGACAAAGTAGCATGTTCTCCTGCCCCTATTTTTGGGCACTTCTTATTACTTCTTTCGTCCCAATTTGTTAGATGTCTATTCCATTTTGGGATGTCCCAATATGAAGTCCTCTTTGGAGAGACAATACATTAAAAGATATTCCCTTAAAAGGTTGGATTTTCTAATCAAGCCTAATGAAATGGGACATTGGGAGTATATGAGTGTTAGGCTTGTAATACTAATTCTCATGGTGGGATGGGAGTTGAGACTTCTTATAGCTTGTGCTGAAAGTGTCAGCATATTCATGAGCTATGGACTCCTTATGTATTGTTTTAATTTAATATAAGATTTGGTGCTTTTTATTGCTTGTTAATGCATTTGAGTGTGCTTTTCAGCTACAATCTGTGAGGGAGAATTGCTTAGAAGATTTGGAAAGACTACAGAAGACAGCAGTTGACATGTTTCAGCAGGTATCTCATTCATTCTACCTTTTACTGTCATTTTTCATGGATGCCAGATCCAACTAATTGATTTTGTTGTTGATATGTCACTACCAGATTTGATTTGGCATCCTGTTTGCTATCTGTCTGAATTTAAACTATCTGCTTCCTTCTGCAGGCACAAAATCCTGAAAATTTCAAGAAATCAATTATTTCAATTGGGAAAATGATAACTTTTTTAAAACTTCCCAGAAGTGACATTGTACGGTTCTCTGAGCAGAAATTTCAGGGTTATTTACAGGCAATTGTTTTATTTGTATATCATAGTAACATGAAGAATAAAAATTCTGTGCCTGTACAACAACATGCACAGCAACTTCAACTTTCTGGTTGCCAATCCCAACCATCTCAGCTGCAGCATAACAAAAATGTGAGACCCCACTTTCATCCAGTGAAGTTACCCTCAAGAAGCACTCCAATTGGTATATCTCCACTTTCAGAAATAGAGCAAGGGTTTCCTAATTCACAACCAACAATGATAAATTCACTTCAGTCTGGGTCTCAAACGAGATTGGAGAAAAGAAATGTTTTTAGTCCATTGCAGCATGATTATCCAACACCTGTGCACCAAGCAATCACCGGTTCATCAAAACAGACAAAATTTTCTCATAATTCCAGTCTGAATACACTTGATTCCACTATAAATTCGTTTCAAAAGAGTTCTACTATCATCACTTTCCAGCAACAGAAGCAACACAAAATACATCAAACGATGCAGCCACAGAACCTAAAGCAAGAAAATCAACTTCAGTCGATTCAGCAAAGGAAGCAACAGGTGTTTACAGAAGATGCCCAACCCAGTATTAGTTCAGGATTTCTTCAGTGTTGTCACTCAATTGACTCGGAACATCCTGATCAAACTCAACCACCAAGAAATCCTGTCCAATTTCATTCCACCTCTCAAATATATCAGAGTTCTTCTCTTCAAGTTAGCCAACAAAATCTAGGGTCACCTCTTTCAAAAGCTGGTACAGTGTTTCCATCTGCAACACCAGTAGACCTTGAGAAACGCCCCTCTTCTGTTTCTGTACTTTCAAACTCAGATTGCAATCAGCAAACAGCTGCTCCAAAGCAGCCACTTGAGCGCTTACTTAAAGCGGTAAGTATATCCTCTCCCTTCATCGCTCTAAGAAAAAATATACATTGTCCAACAAAGTTTTAATAATAATGGATATAAATTACCTGTTATCACTGTTATTGAGACAATTTTTTTTTAAAAGTTTCTTCATTCTTTTTGAAGAAAGACTTTTTAACATTCGTGTCTTGGTCCACCCATTACTCATAAGAGAATCTTCACTGCAGTTTTTATCACTTCTCAATTAGATGTTATATAGTGGATTTTGAGAAATCAAACAATTTTTCAGGTTGAATCAGTTTCACAAAAAGCACTGAGTGCCTCTGTTCAAGAAATTGATATGATAGCTGGAACCACAATTGATAATGTATCCAAAGGTTCTGTTGGTGGGGGTTTGGCGTGTAGAATGAGATGTCAAATACAAGCAAAGAACTACAGGTTGCAAAATGGACATGTTTTTGTGGACAAGATGAAGCACCAGATCAGTTACATGGCCCATAATGCAACTTTGTTATCTGCCAATGAAATTTGTAGTTTTAAGCGGTTAGCTGATGATTTAAGTGACCTAGATTCAACTGCAAGATATCAGATCAAGCGGCCCAGGATTGAGGTATGCATTCTGCTCCTAAATCATTTGCTATTTAGTGGATTGTTGTTGATAATTGGACTTTAATGTGTTGCATGCCCTGTTAGAACCATTCCCCTTCCATACCTATGGTAGATTGGCTGGTCTGCAATTTTTTCCTATGTTAACATATGCTGTATATATTATGCATGAATAGCCTAACATTTTGAAAATGATTGGAAAGATAAAATACTTTCCTGTTATGATATTAAAGGCAAAGTTACTTGCAATGTGGTACATGTTTGGTCTATGCAATTGATACATGGAAAGTTGACTTAGGCATATTTTGTTTACTATTTTCAGGTCTCCACCTTGTTTAAGCTATTCATGATTTAGTTTTTACGATCACCAGAACGAATTATCAGTTGTATTAGTCATTCAAATTGGTGAATTAGTTCTTCAGTTTATTGGCCATATGACTTTATTTTGGCTCTTCCCCTATCCATGTCAGTGCACTTTTAACTCAAGACTATCAACTTCTTTTGTTGTACTTAAAAATTGAATTATGGTTAAATCCACTATTCTCATCCTTTTCGTTTTTCATTGAGATGTGCATGTCCTTAAAATCTTTGACATTGATTTATTCTTCACAAAATGTTGCAGCCAAAAAATGAACTCTGGAATGAAATCAAATGCATAAACCAGCAGTTAGTAGAAACCATGATAGATTTAGATTCAACTGAAGATCTTGCTTCTATTGAAATTGGTGAAGGAACTGTTATCAGATGCTCCTATAGCGCTGTGGCTCTGAGTCAAAATTTGAAGTTGCTGTATGCTTCATCCCATATGGTAAGTACTGTAAATTCTCAGAAAACATATTATTTGAATTCTTTACTAGAATGTTTATTTGCTCTTCCCTTTCTGATTACAGCTGCCAGTGCTTTCTTTATGGTTGCTTGTTCCTGCTGATTACCCGAATTCTTCTCCTACAATCTTTGATGGGATGACTGTCCGCTGGAGGTGAGAGATTAGAAACTTCTCTATTTCACTAGACATTTTGGTATCTGATTGAGGTTGGATGAGTTGTGATTTAATCTGGTGCATATCTGAGCATAAGCACCCACACATGGATCTACAACATACACATTTTAATGTGGTATCCAATGTTTTTAAGTGTTATATAACCTTAATGAATTTTCGTGACTAAGATCCAGTGGTTTGTTAAAAATAATTGAAACCTAAATTTTGAATTCCTTTTTTTATAGCTAGTATGCTAGGTTCAGGTTCAAACTAAAATAAATGAATTGCTGGATTTACTAAAAATGTTTTCTTTTTAAACACAGCCATGACAATAAGGAGTCTAAAGAACTATCGGAAAATGCAAAGTTAAAGTTCAGCGTTGTTCTGCGCATCCTTTCAGAGCCCATATCTCTTGGAGAGATGGCGAGAGCTTGGGAATTCTGTGCCCGTGAAGTATTTCTTGAGAATGCTCAGCATATTGGAGGAGAGTGCTTTAGTTCAAGATATGGTCGGTGGGAGAACTGCATTACTGGTTGATCTTTGTTGTCCACTAAATGTGCAAAACTAAGAACGTTTGTAAAGAGCTTTATTCTGTATAGTTTTGCCTTGTAAATTAGATTACCATGCCATTTTCCTGTTACTTAGCATCCTGTGTTTTATAGTATAATTTATAATGTTAAATGTGTAGAGTTTATAGGCAAAGCCAATAACAAGGTTTTATGTATCTACTTTATTTTTTTTTATTTTTTTTTAAATAAAAAAGTTTTTTATGGTTGAATAAGAAATTTGAGGTTCAATCTCTGTATACACCAAAAACTAATTGGTGTTTTGATCTGATGATAATGAACACAATCATCAGAAGTAGATACAATAAGTTGAAACTTTATAAATAATTTTGTTGTAAAGTTATTATTTTGGTAACTGTTTCAGTTTAGTTATTTGCTTATTTTTAAAATGGTCTTTAGATGGGATTGAAAATAACATCTAATGAAATTCTCGTTAACTCAGCGATTGCCATCAGCTTTTGTAATGCCTCAAGCCCTCGGCTCTTAAATATTATGGTTTGGCTGCTGATATCCATGGAATGCCCTGTTATCCTTTTTCTGAAAAAAAAAGAAAAAAAAAAAAGAAAAAAGAAAAAATAACCCTTGCTAATTTGTTAGAGGGAGTTTAACTTTTGTTTCATATGTAGTTGTCAGTAATATGTATTGTACGATACATATCTTATTGTGTGTAAAAAGTTTCGTATTGTAAAGACATATCAGAAGTACTATTGAATCATACGATATAGCGTGCGTATTGTGTGAATTGTATCGTATCGTACAATATATAGACATATGTTTTAAATTGTGTTTGTTATTTGAATTTAACAAGTTGTTAAACTTTTTTTAACACAAAATTATTAAGTTACTTAATTTATCATAATAAAATAACATGTCTATAAGTTTTTTTTTTTTTTTTTTGGGTACAAAATTTGTACACATTTACACTTCACTTTCATATTTACAAATTTCTTTACTATACTATAAATAAGGTATTAATTGACAATATAATTATTTTTTATTTTTCTCATTATTGTTATAAGTTTAAAAAACCAAAATGCCAAGAAGAAATAAAAAAAAATTAAAATAAAAGAACAAGAAGAGATAGTAATGGTTGATGATGATGATGAAATTTTTAATGAAAAAGTTAGTTTGCAAAATGATAAATATGATCATAACATTGACTTAGATGGAATTAATTAGGCAAGATGATGAATATGGTAAAAAGAAATTATTATTTTAGATCATTTGTAATATATTATCACTTTTGGGTTTAATAAATTTGAATGTGTATGTTATAAACACATGTATTCAAATTTATAATGAATATATCATTTATATATGTATATCTATAACTTTTTATAAATTTTATTAAATGTTTGTATATCTTACGATATTCGATATGATACAATAAACAACATAAAAATCAAAATCAATTCATGATACTATTCACGTTTTCACAACTATGATTTTAATTATACATCTACCATCAACTGAAGTGGAACCATAATAGAACAGACATCACTGTTGATCGTAAGAGACTAAGCGGACCTGGAAGTTCGGTGTTGCAACCCTTTCTTTGGCAGTTGGCACCATAAAGTGCAGTTATTTGTGAATATGACAGGAAGTCTAAAAGTGGACATAAATGTTTTGATAATTTAACATTTCGTGCCCACTCTAATAAGTGTGGGCATCGGTGAAATTTTTTTGATTTTCCTCCTATTTGAATTGAGTATGGAATGCTGCGTTTGATTTACTGGATTAGATTGCCTAGGTTGGATTTCATTAAGATTAAATGAAATTGGGTGGGATAATTGTTATTCCAATCCTGTGAGTGGTACAAGTTGTTGGGTTTCAAATAATATTATCAACAATATTAGCAATCCGAAATAACAATTACATGTAAGAACATAAATATTTACGTGGAAAATTATTTCTCTTTGAAGGGAAAAAAATCATGGGACAAACTTTGAATAATTTCACTATTATCAAATTAATTATAATAATTCTTATGTATGTCTCACAGTTAAAGAAAAATCTCTCTTGTTTTTCTTTCTTGTGTAGCTTCCTCTTTTTTTACTCTTGCACATACTCTCTGTATCTTTTCAAAGGCGGAAACTCTTGTCCTTCTTGCGTTCCTCCCAAGCAAAAATCCTTTTTTTTTTTTTTTTTCACGCTCTATATTCCCTTTGCCCATAGGGAGGAATCTCGGGCCCAGGCCAAAGCCAAAGCCATCAAATTCTTTGTAACATTGTCTATTTATAAGACTCTTTTGCTATTCTCTCTTGGACTAAAAATACATTACCTCTTTAACAAGGAGTCTATTCCCTCTTAGACTAGGAATATATTACATCTTTAACAAGGAATAAACTTTCTTCCACACCAAGGAATAGTCTTTCCTTTTATAACAAGGAAACCCAAATTAAATTTTTTTTTCTTCAACTAGGAAACCTAATTGACTTTCCAAGTCATAATTGGAATTTAAGGCAATTTATGAACACAAGGCAGATAAACTTCAATACTTAGCAGAGTATTAGGGTCATTGTTTTAAAATTCTCACTAATACTGATTATGTTATGGCTAATAAAATAAGTTCATGAATGTCCACAGCATTTTTCACACAAAATTTCCGTTTATAACTAACAGCCATTGTCCCCAAAGGTATCCTTTTTGGCTTAATGAAGTTTAGTTTTCCATGTCAAAATCAATACTTTCACGCCTAGAACAAACAGAATGAAAACACAACTTATTGGATTCATTTAATCAGAAATACATAAATAACAAAAATTCCTTAAACAGCTTAAGGACTTGTCAAGATGAATTTCAAAAAAGATGACTGCCTTGCTAGACACTGCAACTTGCTAATCATATTATATTCAAAAGAGCTGTACAGAATGCACACAAACAATGCAGAAAACAAGCTCAAACAGAGAACAAAATACAACCTCACCACCCAGTCAACCACACACCAAACAAAGAAACGGAGGAAGAAACAACTACCAAAGATCTCAACTAAACAGGAACAAAGTAAAACCTAGTTAAACTTTCATAGGACTAACAAGGACCAAATGCAATGGCAGAGACACTCCAATTAGCACAAAGGGACTTATTAAGGGTTTGTTTGGTTGGAAGAGTGGAAAAGTGGAAGGATAGAAAATGGTGAAATGATAGAAAAGTGGGAAGATAGAAAAATTTTAATTTCTCTCATTTTTGTTTGGTTGATAGTGAAAAAGTGGAGGGATAGAAAATATGAGTTTGTATAAATTTACTTATATATTCTTGTTAAAAAATGATGACCAATTAAAACAAATAAATGACAAACAACCAAAAAAAAAAAAAAAAAACCCAATTCATTAAAAAATATAAATCATGTCTAGTTAAACAAAGAAAAAAAGGGGGGGGGGGGGGGAAGAGGAAGGCAACGCCTAGGAAATCAAAAAAAAAAAAGAAAAAAAGAAAAAGAGAGGCAATGTCCCCAAGACAGCACCAAAAAAAAAAAAAGGGTAAAAAAAGAAGAGGAATTGGTTGCATATGGGCATTTTTGTCCATTAAGTAGTCTCATTTTCTCTTTTCAGTTTTCTCTTCAATTTGGAGAGATAATTTTTTAGTGGATCCAAAGAGAAAACACTTAGGCCCTATCATTTTTTTTTTTCCTCCCCACCCAACCAAACACTCTAAAAAGTTTTCTTTCCTATTTTCTCTCAAAAATTTTCTATCCATTCTATTTTACTCCAAACAAACACATCCTAAATGGCAGAGCCGTCACTGCTTTGCAGAACTCAACACAGGAAACTCAATCAACTTCAAGATCAATTCTGCAGATTTAATAGAACCATTGACCTTATATCTCCCACCCTTCATATCATTTATACACCACTGGATCACATCATTCCCACAGCAGCAGCAAGGGTTTATATACTAGGCACAAATGTGTGACATGAACCCAAATTCTATTAGAGAAAAGGAATTGAAAGAAAAAATGGTCCCTATTCTCTACTTGATTTCTACAGAAAACAAAAAGGACATCAACATTATACTCCCAAAGGATAAGCCTTTTCCCAGGTAGACAACCTATCCTTAATTAAAGATCCAATAAGAAATTGAGAACAACTTTGATTATAATAATTCTTGGAGCTGTTAACAATCCCACACAATCAATTGAATTTCTTCTGGATCATGGCTTTCTTGGTAGTGAAATGCAAATGACACAAAATTGAAAGCTTATTACTCTTATCAAGACTAATGAGCGTAGTCCATTGAAAACTTTCTTCTGTTGACTGGGATTAAATAATAAAATCCAATAAGGTGTGTTTAGAAAAATCAAAATTAAAGGTGCCACCAAGTATCAATAGTTTACAGGCAAAACAAATTTTAATTGTTAACTTGATTTCCAACACTAGTAATCATTATGTTATACCAATAAAACAGGACAATGTTGGCTAAACATGTATGTTTCCCCATGACATGCCATGTTCTAGAATGTGCACACCATTTCTCACACAAAAATCCAGTTTATAAACGATAGCCATTGTCCCCTCAAAGGAAACCTTTCCTCCTTAGTACTAGAATTTAGTTTTGTACATCAAAAGCAATACTTTCACGCCTAATACAAACCAGAAAGAAAACACAGAATAGTGCCTTATTTAATCACAAATACATAAATGACAAAAGACCAAATGAAGTTGTAGTCTCCGAAAAATGCCATAAAGTGCAAAGCTCCATTAAAAAAAAAAAAAAACCCAGGTGATCCATCTAAATAATCAACTAATCCATTGGGGTCCAAACCCACTAAATGACTCCACTGAAATTACAGCCTTTCTCCATGAATCGGCACTTTAAGGATTTCACTGGCAGCCGAGTCAAGATGTCGAATATAAGGTCGTAAGGGAGACCCTCAGACAACAGCATTGGATTCTTTGCAGGTCGAGACATCGGTGGACCAAAGTTCAAGCTTTATTTTTTGAGAAGAAAGGTTCAAGCTTTAGATTGAGCCACTGTTTCTCATTTATCCAACGTTCAAGCTTTACGGCCCTACCTTCTTCAGTCCAAAAAAAAAAAAAAAAAAGCTTTACGGCCCAATTATAAATCTCTCTCTCTCTCTCTCTCTCTCTCTCTCTCATCAACAGAGGATTTAACTTCCTTTCGGTAAATTTGATACTTCTCTATCACATTATTCATTAACTAAACTCCAATATCTCTCTCTCTCTCTCTCTCTCTCTCTCTCATCAACAGAGGATTTAACTTCCTTTCGGTAGTTTTTTAATTTGATACTTCTTTTTGTTTTAATAAGAAACTATCACATTATTCATTAACTAAACTTTTGAAGGAGATTAAAATCCAATATCATATCATTCTATATTAAGAAAAAATTAATGCAATGTCTAGTTTAAAAACTACTGAAAATAAGCTAAATTCTAAAAAATAAATGTCTCTTTTCAAGTTTGTAAAATACTAAAAATACACTTACATTCTAACCTTTTTCTTCTATAATAGCAATGATGACAAAGTCTTAGTCCCAAAATTTTAGAATCGGATATGAATCATTAATATATTAATTAGAGTTAACTATATGTATTCTTCTAACATTTTCTAAAAATAAAAAACATTCGGTTTTTTGTTATTAAATGTGTCAGAATGTTGAGAAGATTTCAAAGGAAGTTTTACAACAAATTTTTTTTAATATCAGAATTTTTGATTTTCCCAATATACGTCTGTCAAGTGATACTTTTGAGTTTGCCAATCTCCAAAAACATCTTTTTGGTTTTTATATTTAGTAGTTATTATCAATTTGGTTCTTTATATACTTTTATTTTTTTGCAACAATTTTGGTCCTTAACTCTTGAAATCATTGCTACTTTGATCTTTATTGTCATTAGGGATGGCAAAATTGGACATGACCTGCGAACCTAACATGACATGACACAAAATTAGCAGGTTATAGGTTGGGTCTTAATGGGTTCGTGTCATATTTGAGTTGACATGACTGACCCGTTTAATAAATGGGTTGGGTTAGTGTTCAGCATATGAGACTCATTTGACCTGTTTGACCTGTTTAATTAAATGATATTTTACTAATATACCATTCAAACCCTAAATATATAAACTTATTAGTTGTTATGGTTTATTTTCTTTGACATTTTGTGATTGATTATTTGTGATATTGAGATATTCTTTAGTTTTGAATGATTATTTGTAATGCAATTACTCATTAGTTATGAATTTTATATAATTTTTTTTGTTTGTTTTTTCATAATTTTTTTCTTTTCATTTTGATAATATATAATAAACAGGTCGACACAACTAACCCATTTAATAAATGGGTCGTGTTAGGGTTAAGGAATCTTGACCCGTTTAATAAACATGTCGGGTTAGTATTGACCCATATAGTTTAATACTCATGATTTGACATGACACGAACTTGACACACGAACATGAATTGTCACCCCTAATTGTCATCTTAGTGGCAAAAAAATGCTTACTTGGTTGACAAAATGCTCATTTGACACAATTAAAAAATAATTAATTGCTATAAAAAAAAAAGCCACATCAACAATTAATAAATAAAATGAAAAGTTGATGAAAGAAATAATAAATAAAATGAATTTTAAAAAACCCTGTTTCTCCTTTTATTTTATTTCACTTTCTTGGGAACTGTAGGGGCGGTTTTTGGGGCCCAGACCCAGCAAGTAAGTGGTTCTGGCCCAAAAGTCCCTAGACAATGAATTTGTAGAGAACGAGTTATAGAACTAGGGCTGGACGAAGTGAACGTCAGTTAGATGTATGCCATGAAACAGACTGAACATGAGAATATTCCATTTAAGTTCACAGGATATCGGTCCGAGGATACGTATAAGTGCACCTCTTGCTCTAGTTACAGACTACAGAATTCTTTCACCTTTCTCTCTCTCTTTTTCCTCAATCCTCCGATCCCTTCTGCATGGGGATCTCTTTCTCTTATATAGCCTCCTTCATTTGATAAAGACCTTACACTTGTTAACCATTTGGACCTTCACTTGAGTGCCTGTCCCATCGGATATCCACCTTATCTTTCTGTGAGTTACACTGGCCAATGTAACACTGTTCGCCTGTCTTCTCCACATTAATGCGGCTGAAAAAGTAGCTTCCTTGCATTTAATGCGGCAGTTGTGGCTTCTCTTTGGGCGTCTTACCTTTTCCTCTTTCCTGCTGTGTGTGGCTCATCCTACTACTCACGTTTGTTTGGGATAGTTCTTCACTGTGGGGGGCGCACATTGGGCCCATATTTGTGTGTTCGAGGAGACATTCCTCCTCGGACGTCTTTTAAAACAAACTGGGCTCCACAGGATTGGGCCATGAGCTTTACCTTTGGGTCGTGGTTGGGCCCCATGCGGGGCCCAAGGCCCATGGTTGACTTTGGGAATTTTACCCCTACAATAGCCCCTCAAAATTCCGGCTCCTTCTTTCTTGTCCGAGGAGGAAAGGCGGGATTTTGACATTCATAGGACTATTTATTGTGGATTCCTGCTTCACCCGTGCAGTGGTATGCTTCTCACGTGACTCATTAATGACGGAGGTGTTTAATGACCCGTGAGGCGCTAATTATTGTTTTTAGCGGTTTTATATCTTTTTAATCCGACGGTTGGATGTTAGATCAACGGTTGGGATCATTTCCGTTTCTCTAGGCGGGAGTATGTCTGTCCAGCTTCTCCCAGATACATAAGATTTTCAAAGGCATTTCCTTCTCATTTTTGGACAAGCACTCAGAGCACTCCCGTACTTTCCCTTTCAAAGCGTTCAAGCCTTCGCAGTCGTCCCCTTGAAGATTTCCTGCAAGTTCCTCACCCATAAATGCACATTCCTTTTCCATTGCCTTTTCCGGCGTTATTCCTTAAGTAAATCGTCTTCACGTCACCTAGGATTAAGGGGATGGGTAAGCTTGACAAATTGGTAGATTCCCCGGCTAGTATGGAAGGCTTCAGGGCCAAATACCGAATTCCACCGGAGGTAGGTCTAGAGTATTGTTCTTTAGAGGAGGTCTTAATCAAGAGAAGAACGGGGCAGGTTGCCATTCCAGTGATAGCCTTTGTGGAAGGAGGAATGACCATCCCTATGGGGAGGATAACTAGGGATTATTTGCGTGGTCATAGGTTGGCCCCTCACCAATGCGTCGCAAATATGTTCCGGATTCTGGGGTGCGTAAAGGTCCTGAACAATCAGATGAACCTCGGCCTTACATGGCATGACGTGGTTCATCTATATGAATTGCACAGCCTCGGCGACTCATATTATTTGAAGTCCAGGTCCAATAAGGTGAGGTTGATATCCTGCCTTCCCAAGTCCAACAAAGGCTTGAAAGACGACCTTTTGATCGTCTCCGGACAGTGGCACAACGGTATTCACTGCCCAGTCAGGGCAGGAAAACCAGGTGGTGCACCATAGAGTTAGATCCCTTGGAAGGGATCTTAGTTTTGATCTTTCCTCTTTTTTTTTTTTTTTTTTTTTTTTTTTTAAATTATTGTTTCAATTTTGGCTTGTTTGTCTTCTCGGATTAACATAACCCTCTCTTTGGGCTTTGCAGACAAGGCGCATACGACTCCTCAGCTAAGTTTGGTCAACGTCCAGGCACTCAATTTCCTTCTAAGGTCTGAGATTTACGTGAGTGCAGACGGGCAATTGTGGGCTGCACCTCTGATTTTGGACTACGAGCCCCTTACTCGTACTCTAGTGGAACCCGGCCAAGCAATCAGGGCTGGTAGTCCGCGATTGGCACGGATCGACGTCTCCGTACCAGGTTTTCTTGCTTCGAGAGATTTACCTCCCGTCCAGCTGCCTACTCAGCGTGCCTTTCCCGCAGTAGTTGTCCCAGCGGAAGAAGCTGGCTCCTCGCACTCGTCTTTGGAAGATCAGATAGACCAGTTCCATTTCGCCGAGGAGGGAGAGGTGTCAGCCAGGCCAGTAGAGCTCTCGGACTCTGACTCAAATTTAGACCGCGCCTCAGCAGCTCCTGATCTTGGTTTAGTAATCGAACAAATTGATACCAGCCAAGAGCTTGAAGAAGAAGGAATGGACCTAAAACAAAGGTCTGGTCTTAGGGCCCTCCTTTCCAATAGGAACAAAGGGCAGTCCTGCAAGGATGTCCTGAAGGAGCAGCCGACCTCCAGGGCTCCTCCTCCTCCTCCTCCCATATCGGATGCGGCACTACAGCCTATGCCCAATTTAAGGCGAAAGAGGCCTGTAGGGGAGTTGGAGGAGGGCGAGGTTGGCCAAGAAAAAGCCAAGCCTTAGAAGAAAGGCAAAGAGACCAAGGAGCCCAAAGAGAAGAGGACCAGGTCCATTGATAGCCGAGACGAGGTGGCTATTTGGAGGAAACAACGAATATGGTCGCCGAGGCTCAAACTGGATGGCGTTCCAATTTCCTGGGATGCGACCCTGTGGGAATCTCAACGAGGGCAGGTGTCATTCTTGGCTGAGGCCCTGTAGCAACCTCTTCTTTTGCCTCGCGACATGAAGGGGCTTCGGGATACTCGGCAATCAGAACTCTTCTTGTCGCTGAAGAGGGACATGGCTATGGTAAGTGAAAACTTCTACTATCTCGTCCTCTTGTTATGCATCTATTTATCCGTCAATCTCTTTTAATTAGGCCTTTACTTTTCTAGCGCAGGTCACTCAGCAAATCTTTGTTGTTGAGGAATGGGCCAAAAAGGCACATGAGGATCTTCACAGTGAGGTTCAATCCCGCTGTGCTGCCAAGAGGACTGCTGGCGACCTCAGGGAGGAAAATGATAGCCTCAGCAATGAAGTGAAGGAGGCAAAGAAGGGCCGTGCGAGCGCGGAGGCCGGCCTTAAAAACGCCATTAAGCAGGTTGAGGATCTGCACCTACAGCTCTGCCAGTCCAAGGAAAATCTCGTGACAGAGAAGCAGGCGGTTTCAGATCTCAAGGCCGAGCTTGCAAAGGTCAAGGGGGAGGCCCATCTGGCCAGGGAGGCGGCTGAGAAAGCAGTAGCAGCCTCTTATGATCGCGGAGTCAAGGATACTGAGGTCAGGCTGGCCGAGAAGGTGGCCGTTGTATGCAGGGAATACATCACCCTGTCTTGGGGTGTAGCCTTGGATCGGGCGGCAGTCCCAGCGGATTTCAAGCTCAGGAAAGCTGAGAATATTTTTTTTCCAGAGGACATTCGTGAGATCCCTGACGTGGTTGCCCTTGAAGAGCCTCTCCCAACGAAGGCCTTGGCCTCGGGCCCCTCTATGCCTGAGGATGCACAGCCGGCCGTGAAGGACAAGTTGCCCAAGGACAGTCTTTCAATCAGGGAGGTTGTAGCACAGGCTAAGGAGACTGTTCTGGGGCCCCAGCCAGTAGACGACCAACCCGGGCCTACTGAGGGTTTAGATTTAGGAAAGTAGTGTAGGATTTTACTTGTCAGACCCTTTATATTTTGTTTAGTTAATGGTTGTAAAAGGATCTCTTTTGGATTTTAATGAAAGGTGTCGTTTCTTGTTATTCTTGTTGTTTTACTTTCTCTTCTGTTTTCATCATGAATGGATGCCTATTCTGCCATTAACTGTTGAAAGCTAAGCATGAGTGAATGAATGTGTAAAAAGATAGTCGATAATTAGACAAAATGGCAGCGAGGCTAATTTCCCACAAGTCTGTGGTTCGAGGAGCCAGGCAGGACTTGAGTTCTGTTTAACACTTAGTGAAAATCACTTCGAGGTTAATTTCCCCCAAGTCTGTGGTCCGAGGAGCTAGGCAGGACTTGGGTTCTGTTTAACACTTAGTGAAAATCGCTGCGAGGTTAATTTCTACCAAGTCTGTGGTCTGAGGAGCCAGGCAGGACTTGGGTTCTGTTTAACACTTAGTGAAAATCGCTTCGAGGTTAATTTCCCCTAAGTCTGTGGTCCGAGGAGCCAGGCAGGACTTTGGTTCTGTTTAACACTTAGTGAAAATCGCTGCGAGATTAATTTCCCCTAAGTCTGTGGTCCGAGGAGCCAGGCAGGACTTGGGTTCTGTTTAACACTTAGTGAAAATCGCTTCGAGGTTAATTTCCCCCAAGTCTGTAGTCCGAGGAGCCAGACGGGACTTGGGTTCTGTTTAACACTTAGTGAAAATCGCTGCGAGGTTAATTTCCCCCAAGTCTGTGGTCCGAGGAGCCAGGCAGGACTTTGGTTCTGTTTAACACTTAGTGAAAATCGCTTCGAGATTAATTTCCCTCAAGTCTGTGGTCCGAGGAGTCAGGCAGGACTTGAGTTCTATTTAACACTTAGTGAAAATCGCTTCGAGATTAATTTCCCCCAAGTCTACGGTTCGAAGAGTCAGGCAGGACTTGGTTTCTGTTTAACACTTAGCGAAAATCGCTTCGAGGTTAATTTCCCCCAAGTCTACGGTCCGAGGAGCCAGGCAGGACTTGGGTTATGTTTAACACTTAGTGAAAATTGCTGCGAGGTTAATTTCCCCTAAGTCTGTGGTCCGAGGAGCCAGGCAGGACTTGGGTTCTGTTTAACACTTAGTGAAAATCGCTTCGAGGTTAATTTCCCCCAAGTCTATGGTCCGAGGAGCCAGGCAGGACTTGGGTTCTGTTTAACACTTAGTGAAAATTGCTTCGAGGTTAATTTCCCCTAAGTTTGTGGTCCGAGGAGCCAGGCAGGACTTGGGTTCTGTTTAACACTTAGCCCAAGTAGCTGTATAGTAACACGGCGTCAAGAATGATGTCTTTCATTAATAACAGTACCTTTTCAGGTTATTTACATTCCAAAGACGTGGCACTACATGTTCCTCCAAATCTTCCAAAAAGTAAGCTCCTATGCCGGCTACGGAAGTGATACGGTATAGGCCCTCCCAGTTTGGTCCAAGCTTTCCCCATGCAGGGTTCCTCGCGATGCCCAGGACCTTCCTCAGTACTAGATCCCTGGGCGCCAATGGCCTTGACTTCACTTTGGCGTCGTAACCCTGTTTGAGCTTTTGTTGATAGTACGCTAAGTGGACCATTGCATTTTCCCTTTTTTCTTCGAGGAGGTCCAAGCTTTTTTCCAGAAGTTCGTTATTAGCAACGGGGCTGAAGGCAGTAGTCCTCTGTGTTGGGAAGTTTATCTCCAATGGGATGACAGCCTCGGCTTCGTAGGTCATTGAAAAGGGGGTTTCTCCCGTGGACCTGTGAGGTGTGGTGCGGTATGTCCACAAGACGTGGGCTAACTCTTCAACCCATCTCCCTTTCGAATCGTCCAACCTCTTCTTCAGCCTATTCACTATGGTTTTATTGATGGCTTCCGCCTGTCCATTACCCTGTGGGTAGGCCGGTGTGGAGTATTGATTGATAATTCCCAGCTCATTACAGTATTTTCTGAAGGCTTTGCTGTCAAACTGGAGGCCGTTGTCCGAGATCAGGGCCTGCGGGGTTCCGAACCTAGTGATAATATTTTTCCAAACAAACTTCTTGACATCGACGTCCCTAATGTTTGCCAGCGCCTCAGCTTCGACCCACTTTGTGAAGTAATCGGTGCCGACGAGAAGAAATTTCTTATTCCCTGCCGCTTTGGGGAATGGTCCTAGTATGTCTAGGCCCCATTGCGCGAATGGCCAAGGGCTGGACAGCGGGTTAAGTTCTCCACCCCGCTGGTGTATGTTCGGGGCGAACCTTTGGCACTGGTCGCACTTCTTCACATATTCCAGAGCTTCTTTATGCATGCTTGGCCACCAGTAACCCAACGTCATGGCCCTGTGGGATAGGGACATACCCCCCGTATGGCTTCCACAAATCCCTTCATGTAACTCCTCCAGGATGAATTTTGTAGCCTCTAGGTGCACACATAGCAGGTATGGCCTCGAGAACGAGCGTCGGTAAAGTTTGGAGTCCTCGGACAGCCAAAATCGAGAAGCTTTCCTCCTGATTTTGTCGGCCTCAACCTTATCGTCTGGCAAGGTGTCGTGCTTTAAGAACAGCACCAGAGGGTCCATCCAGCTAGGTCTTGCCCTGACGTTGTGTACCCGAATTCCGTTGGCCTTCTCTGTTGTTGGGCGGCAAAGATCTTCAACTAAAATAACCCGCAGAAGGGGCTGAGCCGAGGAGGTGGCCAGCGTTGCGAGAGAATCAGCATGGGTGTTCCAACTCCTAGGTACGTGCGTTAAGCGAAAGTGATAGAAATGGGTCTGCAGGTGTTTAGCCCGAGCCAGGTACTCCTGCATTCTTTCATCCTTCACCTTCAACTCTCCGTTTACTTGTCCCACGATGAGTCTCGAATCCGAGAACATATTTACGAATTTTCCACCCAATTTCATGATCATTGACATCCCCTCCAATAGTGCCTCATACTCGGCTTCGTTATTCGTGGCTGAGAATCTGAGCCTCAACGACTTTTTTATGGTTATCCCTTCAGGAGAGACTAGAACGAGTCCCACCCCTGAGCCCCTTTGGTTCGCTGCACCGTCGATGTGTGCCTTCCACTAATTGTGTTCGTGCTGAGAGACTGTGCTGATCAGTTTCTCACCAGCGCTTGGTGATCCCGACACTTCCATTCCTTCTAGGGTGGGTTCCGCAAATTTAGCTACTAGATCGGCGAGGACCTGACCTTTTATGGCGGTGTGAGACATGTATCTAATGTCGAAGGCACCCAGGATCGTTTCCTACTTTGCAATCCTACCTGTGTAGTCGGCACTGCGGAGGACGGATTTCAACAGAAGTTGAGTTAGGACAACTACTGTATGTGCCTGAAAATAGTGGGGGAGCTTCTGCGTGGCTTGTATGACGGCCAAGATAGCTTTTTCGAGGGGGAGATACCGGGTCTCTGCCTCATGCAGCGATTTGCTCACGTAATACATGGGTCGTTGCGTGCCGTTGTCTTCTCGGATTAGCACTAAGCTCACCGCATGAGAGTCTACTGCTATGTAGGTGAATAATACCTCATCGGCATCAGGACTGGACATAATTGGTGGTCGAGCGAGGTATTCCTTGAGCTGTTGGAAAGCTAAAGCACACTCCTCAGTCCACTCGAAGCCCTTCCACTTGTGCAATAGGAGGAAGAAAGGCTTGCATCTGTCCGCTGAGCGGGAGATGAAACAGTTTAAAGCAGCTATCATGCCGGTAAGCTTCTGGACCTCTTTGGGATTCCGAGGAGGCTGCAGGCTATGAATAGCTCTTATCTGGTCAGGGTTAATTTCTATTCCTCTGTGAGTTACCATATAGCCTAAGAATTTTCCTGATCCCACCCCAAATGAACATTTGGATGCGTTCAATCGTAGCTTGTACTTCCTCAGAATTTGAAAGACTTCGCCGAGGTGTCTGATGTGGTCGGCCACCATTTTGCTCTTTACTACCATGTCCTCTATATACACTTCAACGCTTTTACCCATCTGCTGTTCAAACATCCTAGTCATCATCCTTTGATAGGTCGATCCGGCATTCTTCAAGCCGAAGGGCATCACCTTATAATGATAGTTTCCAACTGGGGTAACAAAAGCAGTTTTTTCTTGGTCTTTAGCAGCTAGGGATATCTGATGGTAGCCTTGGAAAGCGTCCAAAAAACTCATTCGGGGGTGTCCGACAGTCGCATCTACCAATCGGTCTATCCGTGGCATTGGGAAAGGATCCTTCGGGCAGACCTTGTTTAAATCCGTGAAGTCTACACAGACCCGCCATTTTCCGCTCTTCTTTTTTACCATGACTATGTTGGCTAACCATTCGGGGTAGAATACTTCCTTGATAGCCCCAACTTTCTTCAATTTTGCAACCTCTTCTCTCACAGCGTTTGCATGTTCTTTTGACGGCCGCCGAGGAGGTTGCTTCTTTGGTGTTATAGCCGGGTTAACATTAAGGTGATGGCATATGAGATCGAGTCAACCCCGGGGGCCTCATAGGGATCCCAGGCGAATACGTCTGCATTCCGTCGAAGAAAATCAATTAACGTTGACTTCTCCTGTGGTGGTAATTCCGAGCCGATCTGAAAAAACCTCTCAGGGTCTGATCCGACGAGTACTTTCTCCAGCTCCTCACAGCTCACCTCCATGGCTGGTCCTCCACCACCCGCAGTTGGGACCGGGGTCATTAATTGCTATAAGACGTTCTCGGCTGAAATGGAAGGTTCACTATTTGGTCGTCGTGAAATTGCCGATACCATGCATTGCCTAGCCATTCCTTGGTTCCCTATTATTTCTTTGACTTGACCTCCTGACGGATACTTCACCTTTTGGTGCAAGGTTGATGGCACAGCCCCTAGTGCATGAAGCCACGGCCGGGCCATGATAGCTGTGTAGGGGGAGTATGTATCTACGACAATGAAGTTCACCTCTACCACGTCTGAGTCTGTTTGCATAGGCAGCCTAATCATGCCTTTCGGGGTGACGATTTTTCCTTCAAAGCTGACCAGAGGGGAATCATATGGCGACAGGTCTTCTGGCTTCAAGTTTAACCCCTTATACAAATCAGGGTACATTACCTCCACGGCACTGCCTTGATCAACTAACACCCTTTTCACGTCATAACCTCCAATTCTGAGCGTGACGACTAGGGCATCGTCGTAGGGTTAAAGGGTTCCGTGCTTGTCCTCCTCCGAGAATCCGATTAAGGGCGTGGCACTCACTCTGGCTCTCTTGAATTCCCTTTCGTCCGGCTCAGTCGGGTACTTGCCCACTGACATTACTCTGAAAGGGTAGGAACCGGTCCTTCCAGGTGCGGCAAGAATGGCATTTATTGTGCCAATGGGTGGCCTCAATGTGCCTTGTCTGGTTTCGATATTTGACTGTTCCTGTCATCCTTCAGGGCGGTGCAACAGATGCCTCAACTTCCTTTCTCGAACAAGCCGATCCAAATGGTTTTTCAGATTCCTACAATCATCAGTGGTGTGACCTGGCTCCTGGTGGTACGTGCAGTACAGATTCTGATTACGTTTTGTGGGGTCACCTGCCATCCTGTTCGGCCACTGAAAGAAAGGTTCGCACTTCACCTTCTCTAGGATCTTATGCAATGGTTCTCAAAACACAGTATGGACTACCTGAATCCCAGTAGGTCCGGATTGTTCCGCGTAGTCTCTTTTCTGTCTGTTACTGTTATTAAAGCGGTCCGACCTGAAGTCCCTCCTCTCCTGAGGGACAACCTTCGCTTTACCCTTCCCCATCTGCTGGTTCTCCTCGACCCTTTTGTACTTGTCAATTTTGTCCATGAGTTGGCGCATGCTGGTGACCGGCTTCCCAGTGAGGGACTTTCTTAAGCCATGTTCTGTCGGCAAGCCCCTTTTGAACGTACTAATGGCGACGTCGCCGTAATTTCCTTCTATCTCATTATACATTTCCTAGTACCTGTTCGAGTAGGCCTTCAGCGTCTCTCCTTCCCGCATGGACAAGGATAGAAGGGAATCGAGGGGTCAAAGGACTCTAGTGCTGGTGATGAAGCGGGAACCAAAAGCCTGTGTCAGCTGTTTAAAGGAATCTATGGAATTTGGCTGGAGGGCATCAAACCATCTCATCGCCATGGGTCCCAAGCTAGACGGAAACACCTTACACATTAACGCCTCATCCCTGGAGTGGACGGCCATCCTCTAATTAAATTGGCTTACATGCTCTACTGGGTCAGTCCGACCATTGTATATGGCAAAGGTTGGTTGATGGAACCGCCGAGGAAGCACTGCCCTCTCTATTCTACGCGTGAACAGCGACTGGGAGATGCGATCCAGGGCCTTGCTCATGGCATCGTTGGCCAGGCCTTGGTAAGATGGGCTTTTGTGGCTGCGTTTTCGAGGCCGCTCTTCCTCATAGGAAAAAGCCTCGCTCGGAGGGGTTCTTAATCTTCGCCTGTATTCGTTATCCTCATTATTGCTAGTGTACGAGCCAGGTGAAGGATGTTTTTGCTGCGCTTGGCGCAGCTTCTTCTTCAAATCATCAATCTCTTGTTGTAGAGCCTTTCGATTGTTTTGCTTATGAGATGCATGATCCTTCCCTTTTGAGCGGCTTCTACTTGTGTGAGAGGTGTTCACACTGCCCTCTCGTTGATTATCTTGGTCCTTCTCTCGTTTGAGATTCAAAAAATTGTCCTGCCGTTGGGAATCTGCAAGTCCGGTTTGGCGCAGACTTGATCCTTCCATTTCTTACTGTTTCACTTGTCGAGACGCAAGTTCTTCCCACAGACGGCGCCAATTGTAGGGGCGGTTTTTAGGGCCCAGGCCTAGCAAGTAAGTGGTTCTGGCCCAAAAGTCCCTAGACAATGAATTTGTAGAGAGTGGGTTACAGAACTAGGGCTGGACGAAGTGAACGTCAGTTAGATGTATGCCATGAAACAGACTGAACATGAGAATATTCCATTTAAGTTCACAGGATATCGGTCTGAGGAGACGTATAAGTGCACCTCTTGCTCTGGTTACAGACTACAGAATTCTTTCACCTCTCTCTCTCTCTTTTTCCTCAATCCTCCGATCCCTTCTGCATGGAGATCTCCTTCTCTTATATAGTCTCCTTCATTTGATAAGGACCTTACACTTGTTAACCATCTGGACCTTTACTTGAGTGCCTGTCCCATCGGATATCCACCTTATCTTTCTGTGAGTTGCACTGGCCAATGTAACACTGTTCGCCTGTTTTCTCCACATTAATGCGGCTGAAAAAGTAGCTTCCTTGCATTTAATACGGCAGTTGTGGCTTCTCTTTGGGCGTCTTACCTTTTCCTTTTTCCTGCTGTGTATGGCTCCATCCTACTACCCACGCTTGTCTGGGATGGTTCTTCACTGTGGAGAGGGCGCACATTGGGCATATATTTGTGTGTCTGAGAAGACATTCCTCCTCGAACGTCTTTTAAAACAAACTGGGCTCCACAGGATTGGGCCATGAGTTTTACCTTTGGGTCGTGGTTAGGCCCCGTGCGGGGCCCAAGGCCTATGGTTGACTTTGGGAATTTTACCCCTACAGGAACCAAATACAAAATAAACACCTTTATTTAAACCAAGCAAGTTAATTTTGTACTGGAGGCCATTTCAATTTTTTATTATTGTTTATTTTAGATGAGGTCATTTTCGGTTTGGTCAAAGAAATAACACATTTCAGTGTTGATTAATATAAGAGTTACCTCTCTCTCTCTCTCTCTCTCTCTCTCTCTCTATATATATATATATATATGAAATTAAACGTAACAATAGTTTTTTTTTTCACTTACATAAATAAAACAAATAATTTTAATAATATATATACTATATTTCTCTATTGCCCCAATAGAGTCGAAATGACTTTGGTATGACTAGTATTTAGGATAGGCACAAAATACCATGTATTTTTGGCCAAATGTGGGGTTATTGGGACTTGAGTGAACTTGATGTAACCCGCAAGTGGGCTTTGTCAATAACCCTCACTTTTCAAGTTTTTTTAATAAAAGACCTCATTTGAGAGAGTATGAGATTCTGTCATATGACACATTTTTTGCAAAGATAATTAAAATACCCTCAAGTGCCACATCGGAGATAAGAAGAAATTAAATATTGACTTTTTATTTCATTTAGTTTAGTATTTCAAGATATTTTTTAATTAAAAAATAAATATTATTTATTTCTTTTAGTTCAATTTTCAATACTCTTTGCATTTCAATTCACCATTTTCACCTCTTGCACATCTACTCCTTTATATATACCTACCCATAGCCCTTCATGTCATCTCATGTCAAATACACAGTTACAAAGAAGCCAAAAACAATGTCATTTACCTTCAATCTTTCAATGACACTTACCTACCTCCAACATTACTGTCCTATCTAATCCTAACCTGTATGAGTTGACTACAACCAAAGAAGAGGGCACGCATTTTATATTGCATGACAACAACAATTATGATTTTAATGTTAAGATTGGACATTATGGACTTGTGGGTTTTGTAAAGACTGTGATTGACTGTGGGTGTTTGAGATGTGTATTTTGTTTTAGAATTAAGGAAAAAGAGGAAGACACATTTTATATAAACTTTTATTTTACAATATTCCTCTAAAGTTGCTTTTTTTTTTTTAAAAAAAATTCTCATTACTTGAACTGAATAATTATAATAGATAATATATATTACTGACATATCTGTCATTATCATGCTAAACAAATATCAAGATGATTAAAAATTATTTTCTCTATAAGTTTTTAAAATATTCGTAATTATGATTTTATTATGCTTTATAAACAAACTAAAAACATGACTAGAATTGGATATACAATACACAAGAATAGAGAGTCCATGTTACCAATTTTTTGGTTTGCTAGGATTATCTCTCGTGTCATACATATTAAATGTTCCAATAATGTTGCATACCCAACTAATTTCACAATTTTTTTTACAACTTTTGAGGTGATAGGTTATGATTAATATAATTTCATATAGAAACATAATTGGCTTTACTTTATTGTATATTAATCATTACCTATCACTTAAACTATTGTAGAATTTTTTGTGATCTCCGCTTATCAAAATTGTTCAAGCAATACATGCAGGGGCAGAGCCACGTAGTGGCTTGGGGGGGGGGGGGGGCAGGCCCCTGCAAAAAAAAAAAAAAAAATTCCATTAGAGTAGGTAGAAAAAAAATATTGGGGCCCCCCAACATTGGACAGCCGGCCCCCCCCATGCCTAATTCTCAACTATTCTCCCAAGCCCAGCTTTAGTTTTAGGCCTTATCACCTTATATACTCCAAATAAAACAAGCTGGCCCGCTCAAGTCCAAACACTAAAAACAAAACTTTACTTTCTCTTCATCTCAAAAAATCCATCCACTAACCCACGGAATCCCTTTCTTTACTTCTTATTCTTTTGTTTTGTCTTCTTTGATACACTTTCATTTGCACCGGTGCCATTGCCCACCTACCAACCCCCAAAACTCCAGTCCTCTGTACTCACAGTCTGAGGAAAAAAAAAATCTTGACCAATTTTTTCTTTCTTCATCAGCTTTAGTTTTGGAACTTGGTAACTGATGAGTTTTCTTCTCTTTCTTAAGCATTAGACATTCATCTTTTTTTAGTGTCTTTTTTTTATTTTCTCAACTATCTATACCTAAATATTCACATGCTCTTTATATTTTCATAGATTTTTAGAGAAATACATGATTGAAGGCATGGGGAGATTGTTTGTGATGGGTCTTGAAGGGAAGATCTAAAGTTGGAGGCAGTCAGGCAGAGGCAGTAGGCATTACCACACGGGTGACCCATCTTTGCACTTTGTGAAGACAAATTTTCTAAGGTAAAATTGTTTTGATTTATTACCAATTTTTGATTAGTTAGATATCATGTGGTTGTGGATGTGGCCATGGGTGTTGTTCAATTGTTTGGTTTATGTTGTGTACCAATACTTATGTGTTTAATTTTTGTTTTTGTTTGAGTGGTTATTATTAATTAAAGTCGTATTAAAAATAGGTTGTATGCTTAAATTATAGTTGAAATTTTGTTTTTTATTGAGTATGAATAACATCCATATAACTGAGTAAAAATTTCTAATTAAAATTTTATTTTTAAACTTCTTTTCAGGTTAATTTTTGAGTCATATTCTTAAAGCTAAAATAATTATGAGCAAAGGAAAAATAATTGATGCATTCTTCAAGAAAAAAGATTTTAGCAATTCAGAAATTAGGACACCTGTGGCTGTAGAAACAAATGTTGATACTTCGATGCCTGATGAACACCCTAACCCCTCCAAATGTTCAAGAATTCAATCTGAAGAGATAGATATATCGTGATCTAGGATCACGTAAACAAATATGTGAATTCCCTATTAACAAACAAGATGAAATCCGATGAGCTTATCTCAAAGAAGGTCCATATCAATCTAAAAATATAGACTATCCATACAACGATGATACTCATCATCGTTGATTTCAACTTTGATGGTTCGAATCGGCCCCTCCATGTAAAAATTCCTAGCTGCGCCCCTGAATACATGGAATATGTATGGTTTATGAGAATTTATAAAGTGATCTTATAGAGGTTTTACTTTGTAAAAAAGTCTAGGGACAATTTTTGCCACAACTCTTGAGCGGTTGACTGTACTTGTAAAGAAAAGGTGGTGGATGTATTACCACTCATAGTCGACCACACATCAAATTGTGGCAAATGGTGTGCTTTCAGAAGAATTATTTACTTTGACTAATTTTGATTTAGGAGCCTAATGTATAATGTGCAAAAGAAGTGAGAGAGAGAGGGAGAGAGAAAGAGGGACCTATTATGTCTAGGCTAGCCATCCGCATCACAAACATTAGCATTAAGGACATCGCTTAAGGGCTGTTCTCAGTTGAATAAGACTTAGCCACTGACAAAAACATAGAAGAGAAACGTAGACTAAGAGCTTGGATTGAAAGCAATTATGCTTCCAATACTATTTTTATAGAGAGAGATGCTTTGTGCTTGAGATTGAGATTTTTGAGTGACTATAGCTAGTCAATCACTCCATGGAAATTAAGTAACACAAAATTATCTATGGCAATCAAGTGCATCACTTAAAGCTCGTCTAACTAGTTGTTATTTTGGATTTTTTCTTTCCTCTAGAAAATGTTAGGCTTCTCTACCTTGCTATTTGAGAATGTTTATATATTGAAATGACCTATCTAATCATAACTGGTTGCCTTTCTACGAGGTCATTATGGGTAACAGAAGCACTAATATTAGTTCTTGTGTGATAGTTGCAATAGGATTTGAAATTTACAGCATTTACTCTATGGTGATTGTTCATTCTCATCAAGTCAAGAAGCCAACAAGTTTCTTTTTAACATAGGTAGAAATTCAAATCCCTTATAAAATAATAAGAGATTTTACTAATTGAGTTCAATGTTAGAATTCGCGTATCACTAACATTTTGATTTTGAGATTTTCAACTTGCATATGCTATGATATTAACTAAGGTACGCAAATAGTTCATCTTATGTTATGAAAATACTTATATTTCTAGCCCCAACCAAAAAAAAAAAAAAAACTAGCCAATTTAACAAGCAATGAAATAATATTTTGTAGATAACTAGATATCCAGTACATCAATGAAACATGCCTAAACATTACATTAGATGTAAATGATTCTTAATAATATTACAACAAAGATATTGCCACTCTTATTTATTGTCTGCGAGGTGATTACTTCTTATTTATTGTGAGTTAGCAAAAACTCTTAATTATTATGATAATAATTGTTATGCACCATAATAAGTTGCTCTTATTCCTTGATGCACTTAATAAAACCCTCTTCTTAACTGAAATTGACTTTGAACTTGGGCTGTTTGTTTGGAGAAAAGAGCCCCCAGTGTTTCTCATACTCTGGAGTCTTGTTGTTCTCATCAAACATGGCAAACACATAAGTTTCAATAGGCCTTCCGGGCTTCTTTGGTGTCCCTCCCTTCACATGTTGAACCAAATTTGTAATGTAAGTTCTTTCATTATCAAGTGTTGTTGCTGTTCCACCAGCTGAAGGCCAACCACTCTCTGATATAACAATCACCAACGATCCCCCGCCGGCCTTCTCTAAAGCTGAGTAAACAGTGTCAAGAATGGCATCGAAAAGGTTGCGATAACTTAGTGGGGGATCACTCACAACAGGTGAAGGAGCTGTGAAAAGAGCATAGTCAAGACGAATGTCTTTGGTGTTACCAATGTAACTAAAATAAGGGTACAAGTTAACAAGCAATGGAGACCTATTGTTCACTAAGAAGCGAATGACAGGATCAAGAATTGGCCTATAATCGGCTCTAAATGAGCCTTTTGATGGAGGGAAAGATTCTGATGAAAGGACTCCAGTGTCAATGGCAGTGGAAACTTTGATTTTGTTCCCTAGTCCAGCCCTAGAAATTGCGTTTTGAATGTTTTGCATAGCAGGGACAAGGAATCGTGCAAATGAATCTGAAGGCTTTACTTCATTTCCTACTACAATGTATTTGAATCTGACATTACCAAAGTTTCTCACATTGTTTTGGACCCAAGCATTTGCATTGTTTTGGCTTGAAGCAATCTCTTGAAGCTTATCATTTGAAAGGCCTAGCATGAGCTCAATGTTGGAGCCTCCAAGGGCTCGGAGAGCATTTTGGTTTGGATCATAGAGCCTCATTCTTTGGATGTTGTTTTGTCTATAGAGAGCTACAACTTCTGTTGGTGGTGGTAGATTGTTACCCAGCATTCCATAACAAACACCAACTTGGGCACCTGCATTAGATTAGACAATAAGTCAATGGTTTTACATACATAAATATGATTATGCTTGATCTCAGTTAGGGACTCAAGGTAGGAATGTTATAAATGTGTTGGAAGTGAAAGATTCATTGGATTTGTAGGTTGGCACATATTATATTAAAAGTGAAAGATTCATTGGATAATAAGACTGATGTTAGTGATATTATCATATTACCTATAAGACTTACAAACTAACATGTCACTAATTAAAAAAAAAAAATTTAAATATTCTTTAATTTAGTTGTTAAAATCCACTAATCATGATAACATGTAAACTTTCTGTAGTGAAATATGGAGTAGCTTAGCATTTTCTGCAAGATATTCTATAGGATTAAGTAATCATGGAAATTAACATTTTTTCAGCTAATTGTTTCCACCACCATGAATTGGCTATTTTGTCTTCTAACTTCACAGTTGATCTTGTAGAGGCTATGACTACAAGCATGTAAAGTTGTAATGCATTTTGTTAAGTCTCTTAGTGACGCAGAATGGAATATTCCATGAATCCACAAGGAATAACTAGAATTCAACCGAAAGAAAGGAGAAAAACCTTTTTGAAATTTTTATTCATAAAATTCTGACCTGAATTTTTGTTTACATATTACATATTACAAGCCTATTTAAAGGTTCAAGAAAACATGCTTTTTTAAAGTAAAAATATTCTTAAACATATCCTAATTAATAAAATATTATAATATGATTCTATTTTGATTAACAATCTCTTAAAAACACCTAAAATCAAGAAAATAAAATCCTCTATACTAAAATAGTGAAAATTACATAGAAATTCAAAAACTAAGAGACGATAAAAATTAAACCACATATCTTGTCCGATATCATTTAGTAAAATTTCTTAATTCTATATATACATGATTCTATATATACATCCTCTCCCTTCTTTCTCATCCCATTATTGAGAGAGAGAGAGAGAGAGAGAGAGAGAACCATAACCAAACAAAACAAATATAATGAAGAAAGAAGCGCCCCCCTTCTCCCAGCTAAATACAACTATAGAGTGGCTAGTTGTTGTGGCTCATTTAAAGAGAAGTAATTCGTTGATATCTTTTTATTTAGGTGCCCACTCTAACTACAACTATAGAGTGGCGCTTAAATTAAATGTTTATGAGTACATTCTATAGGCTATTACTTTTGGCGAGCATGCAACGTGAATGTGCTTCAATTCCAAAAATGACATGATGACCAAGATAGATTTGTGGAGATAGGACTAAGGTTGGTTCAATCAAACTTGGCTCAAAGGAAAATCTAGAGCCTAGAGGGCAACATTAATTGAGTTGGAAGCCCTTTAACATTGGCAGTTTCTACTTTCTACTTCTATAGTTCTAGGGATAGTAATATTTGGTGTCTTAATAAGTATAGTTACTATTCCATAGATCCTGACCCTCTCACAACAACATGGAACCCACGTGGGTACAAGAGGTCAGGCAGTACACTGTGGATGTGTGACAATATCACAGCTCCTCAACCTTGGGTTAAGACACAAAAGCATTTGATTTGGGCTGTAAAAGACTTTAAAATCATGTATCAGACAGAGAGAGAGAGAGAGAGAGACCTGTTGTGCCTAGGGTAGCCATTAGCAGCCCAAGCACCAGCATTATTGTGGAAATCATGGAAGGACTTTTACCAGCATGACCGGATTTAGCCATTGAGAAAACTATGGAAGGAATAGGAAACAAAAAGCTAAGATAGCCAACTATGACTTATAACATTGTTTAGCTGCCCTTTTATAGAGTGAGAGATATAGATGGATGCTTGTACTATATATTTTTTTGAGTGACTATATCCACATTCTAAAATTTTCGTTGGTCAAGCACTCTACGTGGACCAAGCTGTACACAATCCAACTTGCATCAGTCAAGGCACATCTAAGTCTAACTGCTCATTAATAATTGTGGAAATTTCTCCCCACCTTTGAATTGTCTTCAATTTTTCAATGTCCCACTGTGTTTTGTTTTATTTGAAACAACCACTCTTATTGGTTGCCTTCCTAGGAAATTTACATGTTTATGAAGGATGCATAGGGCTTTCCAATTGGATGGTATTTGAAATTGATATTAGTTTCATTAATTTACTTGTCCATAAAACTAATATTAATTTGGAATTTTATTGATTAAATTTTTTGGGACAAATCTTTTTTTTTTTTGGTTTCTAAGCAAAAAGGCCTTAATAGAGGGGACCTTCTTTCATTTGGGGGTCTTAGACAATTGCCTCAATCTCCTTTGAGCCAGCTTGGGATTATTATACTTTTAACAAGGACATGAGTTGAATAGTGGTGATGAACATACCTCCCTCTTCCTTAAGCAATGGGGTGTATATATAAGTTTATTTATTTATTACTATTATTTTTTAAGGGTTGGTGTCCACTTCCCCTCCAGTTGATTAAAAGGAAGGATTTGTAAGGTGCTTGTCCAGGTTGTATGGTGGATTTAATGCAGAAGGAGTGGTCGAAGGTTAAAGTATTAAATGTCAATTTGACGTGTAGATTTTTCTTCGACACTTATATCGAGTTCGATAGGAGTTCTGGCTACGGGCTCTTGAAGTCCTTAGCAGTATAATGGTTAAAATTTAATTTAGTTCCCTTAACTAATACTTCAATTGTTAAATTACTCTCTAAAGTTTAATTTTTGTCAATTTAATCCCTAAGTTTGTTGTTTCGTTGATTTCATTTAGTAACTTAATTTGGTGGCTGCAAAAGATTATTGAAAAGTTTGTAAGGAAATTTGGGGATGAGCTGTCTAATGTTGCTACACAAAATCTTTCCTATGGTGGTATTTGGTAAGTGGGATTGGAGAAATCTGACAAAGAACATTTTGGTTTTGTGATGGTTAGCAGGATTTTGTTGAATACAATTTTATTTGTAGTGAGTACTTTTTAGTCTTCATATATGAAGAAAATTCAAATTTCCAGTTTCTTGTATTTGATAAGACTACTACTGAAATTCAATATCCAACAACCAAGAATTGTAAATTGGAAATTAGTCAATATGATCATTTTGTCCAAATTTGTAATTAGTAGATGATATCATTCAAACATTTTTTTAAAAATTAAAAATCTAGTTGAAAGCATTTATGAGATTCCTAATTTAATAGATCTTTTTTTTTTTTTTGTACAAAATAAAAATTCTACTCTAATCTAATTTAAATGTATATAATCATGTGAAGCTCCTACTTGGAAATTTGAACCTTAAATGTTGCCTCCTCACACCGCACAACTTAATTTACTAACAGATTTGGATAGATCATAGGACTAGGCTTTATTGACTCATTTTGAAAAAGTATGCGATTAAATTGGCAAAAATTAAACTAGAAGGGCTCATTTGTCATTTGACAATTGAAGTAAAAGTCAATAGACTAAATTTTAGTAATTTTGTAACAATAAAAATATCTTCTTCCTTTTTTTGTTTTTGGTTAAAAAAAAAAATGCATTGAAACGTACATCACTCTCAATATATAGTAAGATACGCTTCTAGAAATTTGAATAAAATCATGGAATAGTAGAAGTGAAATGACCATAAAGGGTGTGAAAATTATTTGATGCATCATCGCACTTGGTTATCTTATTTTCTTAAAGGTGTGTCAAAAAATAACTTTAAACAATAATATAAGTTGTTATTTGATGAAACATTTTTTTTCTCACCTTTAAGTAAATAAGTTGGAGTAGTGCATTTCACTAGCTTATTTATTGTCAACTTATTTTTCTAAAATGTGAGATAAAAATCAATTACTTTATTTCTTGTTTAAAATCGATTTTTTGTCACACATTTAAGCAAATAAACTAATTACAAATAATATGACTAAATGCACATAGAATCCTACACCTTGTGCATTTACAAAGTTATTTATGGTGTCATTGCTTGCAATTTGGAATAAAGTCAATATTTGTCACATTTCTAGGCAAATAAACTGTCCAAACGCACATAAAATCCTACACCAATGGTGTTTACAAAGTTACTTATGGTGTCATTGCTTGCAATTTGGAAGTCAATATTTGTAACGCTTTTAAGCCAATAAACTAACCAAGCGCACAAAAAATCCTATACTGGTGTTTACAAATTTACTTCGGGTGTCGTTGCTTGCAATTTGGTAATTGCATAGGATTCAGATTACCTAAGTTTTTTTTTTTTTTGGAATAATTTGATAGTTGAGAGTGGAGCAACTTGAACTCTATATATTTCTGTTAAAAATACCAAAATGTGCTAATCAGTTCAACTACAAATTCCTGGCCCAAGTTGTTAATATTGTAAAATACAATGGAAAAGTATTTCCATGAGGCATTTCAATGCATGTGCACAAAATATACAATTAAAAAATAAAGACAGTGAATATGTGCTACAGAATTGAAGGAGGTGGCTAAGAAGTGGAGACCAACCCACATGAGACGAGGCTCTAGACCTGCCAAATTTTCTCATTGACATTTCAAAACAAATTATGCTAATACTGACAAGTGACAATCACCAAAGAGAATGCTAGTGACATAAAATATCAGAAAAAGAGGTCCTTATCTGTAAGGCAAAATGATGAGGCATTTCAATGTGCACAAAATATATAATTAAAAAATAAAGACATTGAATATGTGCTACAGAATTGAAGGAGGTGGCTAAAAAAGTGGAGACCAACCCACATGAGACGAGGCTCTAGACCTGCCAAATTTTCTCATTGACATTTCAAAACAAATTATGCTAATACTGACAAGTGACAATCACGAAAGAGAATGCTAGTGACATAAAATATCAGAAAAAGAGGTCCTTATCTGTAAGGCAAAATGATGAGGCATTTCAATGTGCACAAATGGTGCTAATACTGACATGTGACAATCACCAAAGAGAATGCTAGTGACCCAATATATCAGAAAAAGAGGTCCGTATCTTATCTGTGAAGAGCATTTGGAAGTTAGTAATCCTTAATGTACTGTAATGTGGAAAATCGAGATTTCAATAGTTGTTTGTGTCCAAACTCCAAACAACATGACCTCTTTCCTTAGAGGCGTGCGATGTAGCTGATTTTATCAAGATTAGTAAACCTTGACTTCTGGCTGCTGGACTCGGTGTGCTCAATAGGTCAATAGGTGACAACCGCAAATTCATGCGGTGACTAGGGGAAGAAGGGAGCCACCTCCAAAAATTGATGGGACTAATTCGGTTATTACATTCTAGCCTCTTCCTAAATATGAACTTGTGTATTCAAAGATATTCCAAAGAAAGATTAGTTGCAAACTTAGTTATAGATAATAACTACAATTCTTACTAAAAAAGTTAACATGAGTACATATTTTGAATATCTAACTGATTGATTGCATGATATTTATGTTATTAAAATACATGTCAAATTTCATGTCAATCGAATGTTATTTACTATTTAATCCATAAATTAATTTTTTATGCATAATTTTAAACAACAAAAATTTGAAATTTAAACATTTGATTGATGAGATAACTATTGTTCTTTGTTCTTTTGAAAATTTTATAAGTATGGAAGATATAAGAAGAAAATATAAAATAATGGTAGATTTATCAAAATTCATATCCAATAAAAAAAATATTGAATAGAGTTGTAGTTATTGGCAACTTTGTTCTTTTCTTATTTTGTGATAATGGGAGGGAAAAAGAGAGAGCAAAGATATGATAGTTTATGTGGTTTGGCCATGCAATTTGTAATTGTTGCTTCTTATGATGAATTCATTATTAACAAAATTATATAACAGCTATACTATAATATATGTACTACATTTTCTAAAATATATTACATAAAACATTATAGGGTAAACTACGTATTTAATCCTTGACCTTTTCGATGTATTTCCATTTAGTCCTTAACATTTCAAAAGTGTCAATTTAGTCCCTAACATTTTGGTACTGTATCAAATTAGTCATAACCATTAAGTGATGGATGAAAAATGTTGATGTGGCTAACGACTAAAATAAAAAAATAATTTGTATATCAACTCAGATGCCATGTGCACTTCTAACATGGATTAAACTTAAAAAATAAAAAATACAATTAAAACACAAAAAAAAAAAAAAACAAAAAACAAAACCCAGCTTAAGGAAGATGGCAAATTATGATAAAATCCTAAAGAATCACGATCCCAAAATCTATGTGGGGGGTATTTGTTGCTAAGGTTAAATTGCCGATGGGGAAGGGGACATAGGGTTTGTACTCATCGCCAGGGTTTGTACTCACCTTGAAGCAACTCGCGTCTTCTAGTGATATGGTCATGAGCCGCTAGGATTTTCTAGCAGAATTGGAGGAATTCGAGATCGGTTTCACCGGGTTTAGGTTGGATGGGGCTGGATTTGGCCACACTTGTTAGATTTGGCTCCATTGAGATTTCAGACTTGAGAGCTCCGATCTGTTGGAATTTAAATCAAGCACTTCACTGATTAAAAACAAAACTAGATAATGTTTACCTCTTGCACGTGATGAAAATTTTGGGATTATTATTATTATTATTATTATTTGGTTATAGAATTGGTGAACAATTTGGTTTTGAAAGGTCTAGGATGAACGAATTCACCTTACAAGCTAAAGTGGATGTTAGCATGATTTGGTCAATTTAATGCTGGGTTTTACTCAGTTTACCTTCTTGTTGATAAGGTGATTGTGACAACAAAGCACAACGACGATGAATAGTATATCTCCAAGCTGGTGGTTCTTTCATTGTGATAAGGGATGTTAATGGAGACAAACTTAGTAGGGGTAATATGGCCAAAATTGGGAATTAACCCTGTTTGCCAAACAATATAATTAGTAAGCACTGTTTCAAAACTATATTTTTTACTAACATCTCGAGTTTCTAAAACTCGATTTAGGGGTTATAAATCAAGTCTCAAAGACTCAATTTCAGTGTTCTGATCACATCTGATTTGGCGTATTTTCCACGTGGCGTCCACTTGGAAATCGAGTCTCTAAGACTCGATTTATAAGTCAAAAGAAATTTAGGTCTAATTCTGTACACACCACTCCAAGAAATACCCAAAAATAAATTTAAGAAATCACCACCAACCATTCAAAAGATAGCCATCAAAACCACCACCAGCCACCACCAAAGATTCAAAAAACCGCCACCAACTACCCAAAAAAAACCACCAACCACCCAAAAAACAACCACCAACAACCCAAAAATCCATATTAGAAAGGCAAAAGTACCCACAAAACTAGATCAAAAACCTGAAAAGAAAACCCACGAACAAAGAATCTAATAGAAAAATCCAACAACCCAGCAAATCTAGTAGTGGCAAGGTTAGAACAGTCACCAGTAAGATCAAAGTAGCCAGCCAAAACCCAAGCCCCTGCTCAGCATCTAGATCCCGATGGATTTTGTGAGAGAGATGAGAGGAAGGAGGAGGTCCGGAGTCTGTGGGTGGCGTTGTTGGAGGGTGGCACCGGTCTGTGGGTAGCGTCGCTGATGGGTGGCACCGGTGGGTTTTGGGAGAGATGGAATGGTGGGTGAGAGAAGGAATGGTTGGTGGTGATTTCTTAAATTTTTTTGTTTTGGGTATGTCTAGGAATGGTGTGTACAGACTTAGACCAAAAAATAAAATTTTGGATTATAAATCGAGTCTTAGAGACTCGATTTTCAAGTGGACGCCATATGGAAAATACGCCAAATCAGATGTAATCAGAACACTAAAATCAAGTCTTTGAGACTCAATTTATAACTCCTAAATCAAGTTTTAGAAACTCGAAATGTTAATAAAAAATATAATTTTGAAACAATGCACTAACTATATAGTTGGGAAATTGGGATTAATGGCCAATTTTGGCCGGTAATATAAAATCAGTTATGATTTATGAGGCAAGGCAGGTGCTTCAACAGCAATAACGTTGATTCTAGTTCCAGATCCAAAAAGCTTACTTGTACCAAATTATAATCTTTTCTTTACTTGATCGATTTGGTGTCTTCATTAAGCTAGGTTTTATTTTTAATTTTTAAGTTTAATCCATGTCAATAGTACATGTGGCATCTAAGTTGACATAAAAATTATTTTTTATTTTGGTCGTTAGCCACATCAACATTTTTCATCCATCACTTAATGATTGGGACTAATTTGACACAATATCAAAAGGTTAGGGACTAAATTGACACATTCGAAACATTAAGGATTAAATTGAAAAACACCAAAATGGTTGGGGACTAAATTTGTAGTTTACCCAATATTATAACATTACCCATGCATCGCACAGACAACTTACTAGTTTTTAATAATGTATAGAGGTGAGATTGAAAATAATACCTAATGAATTCTATTTAACTCCCCTTATTAAAGGCTTCTTCTTCTAATTTTGTTTATATATTCTTTATTAAGCCATTAGATGGAATTTACTTTTTGTTTCATATATTGTGTAATTTAATATCTATCATTAACTATCTTCAAAGAATTGACTTAATAGTTCCTAAAGCCTTACGATATCCATGAGATCTTAAGTTCAAAATCTCTTGCAAGAATCTTGGGGCCATCCCATGAGATTTCTTCATGTAATATAAAAAAACGTACATCACTCTCAATAATACGAGACTTAGGATCCGTTTGGATACTGCTTATTTTTTTGAAAATTGAAAACTAAAAACACTGTAATGCACGAGACCCACTGGACAGCCATAGAATGCACTTCTCAACACACACACACACACACACAAAAGCCAAATGCAAGACGCTGGCATTATAAGTTGTATCCAAACGCAAGACGCTGGCGTTATGTTTAGTTGTTTGGATTTTGGAAAAGATGGAAAAAAGAGAGTGAAAAATAGATGAGAAAATGAGTGGGAATGCTATTTGGTTAGGAGGGGGAGGGGTAGAGAAAAGTGGTGGGGTCCGACTATTTTCTTAATGAGCTCACCAAAATTCAATCTTCCCAAAATGGGAGAAAATTGGAGAGAAAAGGGGGAAGGTGTGTGTTGGACAAAATTACCCTTCCTTACCTGTGGGGATGCAAGCCCAAATACATATTGGGCCTTAGGCCTTGTCCGAGGAGGCATAATGGTTTGAGAATAGATCAACAGTGAGGAAGGAGTAAGACTTTGAGCTTCACGAGCAAGCTATGGCTGTAAAGTCTGAGAGAGGTAGGTCGAGGAGGAGTATCTTCTCAATTAAACAAAGAAGGGGTCAGAAAATGAGTTCTATTATCCAGAGTGATGTTCCAGGGAGTTTTGTTGATAAGGATATGCACTGTGAATGTACGGACAAAATGGGAGCTAAGAAATATCTAAGAAAAAGCTACTACCGCCACATTGAATGCTTTGAGCTAACTCTCTAGCCGCATTTATGTGGAGAAGACCCCTGAACAGTGCTGCCTTAGTCGTCCCAACTTACAGAGGGCCTGTGAGGGTGTCCGATGGGATAAGCACTCAAGTGATGGCTTAGATGATCAATAAGTGGAGGGCCAAGATCGTCTAAAGAGAACCATATAAGGTAAGAAACCTTCCATGGAGAAGGGATCGAGAATTAGAGAGAGAAACAATGTAGCAATCAAGAACTAAACTTGTAACCAAATTTAAGAATCAATATATAAGGACTGATCTCCTCAGACTGTACCGAGGATGATTTTCTTAAGTCTAAATTTGTCTATCTTCATTTTCTTATCACCTGAATCCACCTACTTATTGTCCAACTCATTAAAGCCTTGTTTTTCTAACCCACTCTCTAAATATTCAATGTATTAGGCTTTTTGGGCCTAAGTTCATCCACCACTTAGGTAAGGGACCCAAATTGCGCCCTTACGATTGGTGCCGTATGTGGGAAATTCTTGTATTTTAGTGAGTCAAACGTTCAACTATGATAGGTTCAGGTCTAAACCAGGCAGAATCCATGAGATCCCAACATGAAGATCATTTTGTCAACCTTGAACGAAGAAGGGATCGGAAGGTTAGTGTGCATACCATCCATGCTAGCAGGAGCCAGTCTTGAAATGGGAGCCACCTTTCCCATGAAGAGGATACCAGAGCTCTACAACTAGAGATTGAGCAGTTGAAAAGGAAGTAGCACCACAAACGACAAAAGTGAACTCCCTCTAATTTTGACTTTTTTTTAGACAATGAAGAGGATGGTAGTTATAGACGCAGATCAAGAACACCTCCTAGTGAGTCTTTCTCTTTCTCGTATGTTGAGGACTACCACCATGAGTGCAAAAACAGGAATTCATCTTCCAAAGGCTTGGGAAATGATGCGATGAGCAGAGTGCTCAACCAAATTTCTAGATCACCTTTGACACGTAGAATTGAGGGAGTGAGACTTCCTCGGCGGTTCATGCAGCCCACATTCACCATGTATAATGGTTAAACAGACCTGTGGAGAATGTGAGTCAGTTCAACTAGAGGATGGCAGTACACTCCAAGAACGAGGCTCTAATGTGTAAAGTATTCCCCTCCAGTTTGGGACCTGTGACAATGAGGTGATTTGATGGCTTGGGAGCAAGCTTCATTAATTCCTTCAAGGAACTCACTCAGGCCTTCGGATCTCGCTTCATTACATGCAGCAGGGCTCCTTGGCCTTTAGACTCCTTACTGTCTATGGCCATGCGAGAAGGGGAGTCCTTGAAAATGTACTCAAACAAATATTGGGAGATGTTCAATGAGATAGGCAGTGACTTTGACAATATGGCCATAAGAACTTTCAAGGTCGACTTGCCTGCCGAGCATGGCTTAAGGAAGTCTTTGACTGGGAAACTTGCTACTAGTGTACGTCAGCTCATGGACTAGATTGATAAGTATAAGCGGGTCGAGGAAAACCAACAATAAGGCAACGAGAATGGTAAGGTTATCACTCAGGAGAAGAGGGATTTCAGGTCAAACTGCTACAATAATAACAGACCCTGAAGGGATTTTGCTAGGCAATCTGGGCCTACGGCTGCTCAGATGATTAATACAGTGTTTCGAGAACCAGTACATCAAGTCTTGGAGAAAATCAAGAATGAGCTGTACTTCAAATGACCAAACAAAATGGGAGGAGACCCCATGAGTTGCAACCAAAGTCTTTATTGCCAGTACCATTAGGAACGAGGACACACCACCGAGGACTGAGAACACTGTGGAACCATTTAGAGCAATTGGTCAGAGATGGGAGACTACAACCGTTTTTGTATCGACCCAATGTGCAAGGAGACCAAGCCGGGTCGAGGGCTTAGGGGAACGCTTCTTCAAGGTCCTCTTTGGGCACGATTAATGTCATCTTTGTGACCCCGAGGAAAACCAACTTTCACCCCTCTAGGGTAATCTCTGTAACTCGACTACTTGCTAAGGACTCAAAACTTTAGCCGAAGAGGGCTAGAGTGGAGAACCGGCTAGCGATGAGTTTCTCTAAAGAGGACAAGGTGGGAATTATATAGCCGCATGATGATGCCCTAGTAGTCACCCTTAGGATAGGGGGATATGATTTTAAGAGTGTGATTGTGGATCAAGGCAGTGGGGCAAATATTATGTACCCTGATTTATACAATGGGCTGGGCTTGAAGCCTAAGGACCTGACAGCTTATGATTCGCCTCTAGTAAGCTTCGATGGGAAAGTTGTTATTCCTAAAGGCTAGATTCGACTTCCAGTACAAGCAGGATCAAAGGTGGTGGAGGTAAATTTCATTGTAGTGGATGCCTATTCACCCTACACGGCCATTGTGGCAAGACCCTGGCTTCACACCTTGGGGGCCATTTCCTGCACACTGCATTTGAAAGTAAAATATTTGTTTAGGGACCGAATTGAGGAGCTGGTTGGGAGCCAGTCTGTGGCGAAGCAGTACTTGATCGCTGTAATAACGCATTAGCCATGAATGGAGACCTCGGCCTCTGTTGAGAGGAGCTTATAGCAGTCAAAGACTCCGATGTTACTCATGGAAGAGACATTTGAGAAGGTGAAATGTGAGGACTTAGAAAAAATTGTGGTAGGTGATAATCTGGAGAAGTTTTTTTAAGTCGGAGCTTAACTATCTCCTCAAGAGAAGGGAAAGCTGATAGAGTTTCTCAGAAGGAACCTTGACGTGTTTGCATTGAATGTGTACGAAGCTCCTAGAGTAGATCCAGACTTCATCTGCCATCATCTGAACGTCAACCCAACTGTCATCCCTAAGAAGTAATCACCTCAGCGCTCATCTAAAGAACATTCTAATGCTATCAAGGAGGAGGTGAATAAACTTAAGCAACATGGGGCTATTAAGAAAGTATTCTACCCTTAATGGTTGGCTAATAAGGTGGTAGTAAAGAAGAAAAGTGGAAAATGGCGAGTATCCATGGATTTCACAAACTTGAACGGGGCCTGTCCAAAGGACCCCTTCCCCATGCTTCAGATTAATCAGCTATCAGACGCAACTGTAGGGCATTCTTGGATGAGTTTTTTAGATGCCTTCCAAGGGTACCACCAAATACCACTAGCTTTGAGTGACAAGAAAAGACAGCTTTTGTCATAACCCACTAGAAATTACCACTATGAATGCGGGGGCTACTTACTAGAGGATGATGACTAGGATGTTCGAGCCACAACTAGGAAAAAACATCGAGATTTATATAAACGACATGGTAGTCAAGAGTAAGTCAGAATCCGAGCATGTTAATGACATTGGGGATATCTTTGAGATTTTTAGGAGGCACAAGTTGCGACTTAATGCTTCTAAATGCTCTTTTGGTGTCGAATCAAGGAAGTTCTTGGGATACATGGTTACCCACCATGAAATTGAAGTCAATCCTAATCAAATTAAGGCAATTAACAGCTTGTAACCACCTCGGAATCCCAAAGAAGTCCAGAAGTTAATAGGAATGATTGCCATCTTAAATCGATTCATCTCTCGGTCAGCAGACAAGTGTAAGCTTTTCTTTCAATTGTTGAACAAGTGGAAAGGATTTGATTGGACCAAGGTGTGTGTCCAGGCTTTCCAACAGTTGAAGGACTACCTTTCTTGGCCACCCATTATGTCCAGACCAGAGGTGGATCAGGTGTTGTTTGCTTACATTGTAGTGGCCTCCCATGCATTGAACTTGGTGCTGGTA
>NC_044910.1:13513411-13608411 GCF_001633185.2 Quercus lobata
CGCTTGCATTTACTCTATTCCGCACTTAGTTTAAGTTAGAGTAAAATCAATCAAACCTTAATTTTAATTTGAGGGTCTAAACAACTCTTGTGTTTTCACATAATTTCGAGCTTTCTCCTATAATTCTATATACACTCGTAATCATAAGTTAAAAAGGTTCTCACTGAACAAGCTAAACCTTTCTGCACATGACAAGAACTTCCCTAGCCACCTCCTCAAAGATACTTTTCTTGACATCATTATAAGTTAAAGTCTAAAAATCAAGGCAATTTAATTTTCAAAAGCAATAGAAGTTACAATACTTCTATGCAAGGATGCTTATATGCAGACAACCATATGCAAGGATACTTCTATGCAAGTACCACCGAATGTGAGAAATGTACGGTCTAATGTGATGTTGGTACTGTCTAATATGATAATGGAACCATCAAACATGAGAAAGAAATAAAGGGACTACCAAATGTGACAAAAGTACAATCATATGTGATGTTGGTATTGCACAATGTGAGGACAACATTGTAAAATGTGAGAAGAAAATTAGAGTACAACCAAATGTGAGAAAAGTACAGTAAAATGTGATTTTGGTACTGCCTAATGTGACAATAGAACTATCTTTTGCGAGAAAAAAAAAAATTGAACCACCAAACATGACAAAAGTACAATCACGTGTGATTTTGATACTACACAATTTGAAGATGGTGCCATCAATTGTTAGAAGAAAAAAAATACGAGTATAACCAAATGTGGCAAAAATACTGTTATATGTGATGTTGGTACTACTTAATGTGATAATGGAACCATCAAATGTGAGAAAAAAATAAGGGAACTATTGAATGTGACAAAAGTATGGTCATATGTGATGTTAATACTGCCCAATGTGACAAAGGAACTGTTAAATGTGAGGCAAAAATTAAAGTACCACTAAATATGAGAAAGGTATGATAAAATGTGATATTGGTACTACTCAATGTGACAATGTAATAATCAAATGTGAGAAAAAATAAAGGAACCACTGAATGTGAGAAAAGTACAGTCAAATGTGATGCTGGTATTACACAATGTGAGGATGGTATAATCAAATGTGAGAAAAAAAATAAGGAAACTACTAAATGTGACAAAAGTACAATTACATGTGATGTTGGCACTGCCCAATGTGATAATGAAACTATCAAATGTGAGAAAAAAAAATAAAGTACCATTGAATGTGAGAAAGGTACGATAAAATGTGATGTTGGTACTGCCCAATGTGGCAATGGAACCGTCAAATGTGTGAAAAAATAAGAAAACCGACGAATGTGACAAAAGTACAGTCAAATGTAATGTTAGTACTGTACAATGTGAGGATTATACCATCAAATGTGGAAAAAAAAAATAAGGAGACCGCCGAATGTGACAAAAGTACAGTTATATGTGCACTATACAATGTGAGGATGGTACTATCAAATGTGATGTTTTGGTAACTTGGTATAGCATGTTGCCTACTAGTAGATACCATACCCCAAAAAAAAAGGAGTATCGTAGAATTACCCATTTTTCCAAGTTTCGTAGAACTCTAACGTGTGCTTAGATTTTGGGTTATAGTTAAGTCAATTGATAAAAAAGTTTGTTAACAAATAAAAGATTTAATTTTTCTTTTCTTTTCTTTGTGGTGTACTATTAATAAATTCTTCTAACGATTTCATTGAATTTAATTGAGAAAGTAATGTATTGGAGAATTTGCTCAATTTCCAAGCTTAGAGGAGAAATTGGTTAGTTTCAAAAATAATAGAGAAATTGTAAATTACCCTAAACATTAAAAAAGAAAATAAAAGGGGAAGTGTTTTTTTCTTTTTCTTTTTTTTTTCGATTTTAAAATTGTATTCTGCCAAATAATGAGTGCTATCTGATTTTTGGCTAAAATGAACTTTTCTTCCATGTGTATTTGGGATCCTTTCATTTTGGTTCTTTGCTTTCGGCCTGTTTTCATTTTAGTCTCTAAATTTTCTAAGACAAACTCTATTTCATCTTGTTTAGTTGGGTCACCATTGTTTCATTTTGGTCATTTAAAATATTTAGTTAATTATCTTTTGAGAATGGATAATTAATTGAAATTTAAAATCATCAATTATACCTTAGCATAATTTGATGATTAAGTGGCTAAAAAAAATTGGTTTAAAATTCATAATTATCAAAAAAAAAATCAGAAAATCAAAGAAAAATTGAGATAAATTTATATATATATATATATATATATATTAAATGTCAAAAAGCTTATCAAAACTTTGACCTCAAGATAGTATGCCAATAGACACTTCATTGTTTTCATTTGAATTTTTCAACAGATACCTCCATTATTCTAACTTGCATTCCTTTCATATCGCCTTAGGGGGATAGATATTACATATAAGTTGGGATAGCTACGAATTGAAGAGATCTAATCGAAATCTAAAATCATGGACTCCTTTCTCTCTTTAGAAAAAGAAAAGGAAAGAAAAAAAGAAGGGTAACACACAACACATAAGAAACCAACAAGCAATTGAGAAAGCAAGAGAAAATTAGATCTAAAGCCTTTATGTTGAGAACCAATTTCTTAGGGCAGTAAATGAATCAAACCATTATAAAACAACTTGGGCTTGACTTGATAAAAAGCATGTTCATGGTTTTTTGTTTATAAATAAACCGACCTTGAGCCTTAGTTTTGGGCTAGTTTAATAAACAAGCTAAGCCCAAGCAACAAAATTTGTTCATGAACAAGCTGGTGAGCTATAAGGCTTGATATAAAACAAGTAAAGCATAGACTCCTTTATAGGTTTGATATGTGTTTGTTAAATGAACTCATTACACGTATCATAATAATGACATAACCTAAATGTGACCATTAACTAGGGATGGACCTAGGTGGGGGCCTAGCCCCCCTAGCTCAATTTTTATTTTTACTTTTTATTTTTTTTATGTATTATATATTTCATTTTTAGGTGGGCCCCCTTTCAAAACCTTAGGCCCTCCTTCTCCTCCAATCAGACTAGCTAGTCTAACCCAATTAGCAACTATCCAATCCAAAAACTTAACAAAAACAATAAAAACATTCACAATGGTGATTGTATTTTAGCTAAAAAAAAAAAAAAAACTATTTCACCACCAAAGAACCAAAAAACCATGTGTTATTGGAGAAGTTATAACTAAAGTTTTTGCAATTATAGTAAACTAGTATAAATACTAATTGATTGTAGTAAGTTGTTAAAAATAAAATAAAATATTTTATTAAGATCTCTTTCTTCAATTAAAAAACTCAAATTTTCTCGCTTCCTTTATTGTTTTAATAAGTTGTTTATATTATTTTAAATGAAGTGGTAAAGAAAATAGAACATTTGATGTTAGGTATATTGTAAAGTGAAGTAGTAAAATAGATAAAGTAGTTTTTTAAGATGCTAAAAGTTAAAATTTTTAATATCACTACTGTGAATGCTCTAACTTCAAAATAAAAATAAAAATCCAAGCTAGCCTATTATTATTTATTTTTTGTCTTTGTTGGTAGATGAATGTATATTGATGTATTAAGAAACAACGATTTTGTATATTTACAATTTGTTAATACTATATGGATGCTTGAATAATCACTTACTTTACTTTTTTTTTTTTTTTTGGAATCACTAAATTGATAACAAAAATTATTACAACATGATAACAATAAACAATACACAAACCCTCTATATTTCCTAATTATTAAATTATATAAAGTTATATTATATTTATACGGTATTAGATGTAAAAATTAATGGGTAAATTTTTTTCTTTTTAATTTTTTACCCTATAAACTTTTACATCACATACAGGTGCCTTTGCTAATACACCAGATCTCAATCTCATGTAATGACTGAGATTATGAACACCTATCTTTTTTTCTTTTATTATTCTTTAATTTAAAACCACCACATAGAGGTGTTTGTGGTGTAGTTTTGAGCCATTTTTAGCAACGTAAATTGCAGTGTTGTTTGGCCAAAACAATTTCCACACCTCACTACAATTTTGCAGTCACATGTGCAATGTACAAGGCGCAGTTTGGTAGCTTTTGGGTTGGTATATTTTTCAAGAAGTCATGGTCAATTACTAATATATAATAAAGAGTGTCTACTCATAACTCACAAAAACTCACCCTTTAGTCTTAGAGTTTGAGAATGATCTGTAGTCAATGTTGTTCTTTGGTTTTGGGATAGACTGTTCTATGTTATTATTTGGTTTAGGACTAGGTTGATCTGTCATCAGGGTGTACGAAATTTAAGTTAGCGATGTGTAAAAATATTTTCAAATCAAGGGATTCAAACCCCTTAACATGATATAGCGTCACCCCTAGCATTTCCTTGCCCCCTATCTCCCACCATCTAAACATAAAAGACAAGAAAAGGATCACGGGTGTTTTATGCAAAACAATATTAATTACCAAGGGATTCAAGATCTAGTTTTGATGTTGGGCTTTCTTGGGACCTTTGTAGGTTACTTTTTTTATTTTTTATTTTTTACCTCAACTATTATTTAATCTTAAACTTTCATTTTTTTGGTTGGAAAGTTTGTGGTTTAGTTTTTGGCAAAACTACATTATTGGTTCTTGAAGTTTACCTTATGAGCACAATTGGTACCTCAAGTTTCAAGTGTGCAATTGATCCCTTATGTTTAAGAAGTAACATGCCTCTAGAAATTTTTGTGTAAGAAGAGAGTAATTGGCGTTGAAATTGTAAAATACCACTTCAATGGGATAAAAGAGGAGATGGAAAACCAATTTAAATTTAGTCAAGTTCTAAAAATGAGTACTGCTAGTCCTTTTATTAACTTGCCATTAATATCAATGTGGCTAACGGAATAATGATGTGGCATTTTTTAATTGAAGTGACATTTTTTAATTGAAGTGACATTTTTATTAAAATATTACAAAAATGAATTTACAAGTTAAGAACAAACTAATCGGGTTCCCAGATCAAATCTTTCAACAAGGATATCATTAAGATTTGATTTTGGAAGGCAATGGTACTACAGCGGCAGCAACAGAGATGAAGGCAGTGCTGTGGCAGTGACAAAATAACCACAAAGGTTGGAGAGCAAGTTTTGGTTTGAGAACTAGTCAAAACCCAAGCAAGGTGTTGCGTGGGGTGCCTTTCTCCCCAAGATATAAACTTTCGACACAATCAAAGATTTCTGGTGGTACCTTTCCAACCTTCCTAAACCATTCACTTTTTTTTTTTTTTTTTTTGGTCTATTTCTTTAATTCATGATCTGGTTTTCTCTTCATCTTTCCCCTCTTTCATTTTTATTTTTGTTTGGTTAAGAAGTGCAAATATAGCTTGATGGCAAAGGAGGATTTTATTTGTTAGATCTAGATAGGTTGTGTATTAATTCATTTTTCCTCATACTAATCAATATTTATACTTGGTTTGCTAGAGTTCAAGTTTGATTAAAAATGCGAACTCTTTGTGCAGATTGTATGATCAAATATTCAAGCCTATTCTACAACAACAACAACAACAACAACAACAACAACAACAACAACAACAACAACAACAAAAAAAAAAAAAAAAAAAAAGAAAGATATTCAAGCCCAACAAGTTGCTTGCAAATGCTAATTTTCACTTTTCAAAGCTGGAATTGAACCCAAATGGGATAATCCCAAGTGGCTTGAAATTGCAAAAGTCTCACTTGAACATAATATTTTAATAAAATTGAGATAGCATTAAGATTTGATTTTGGAATTGGGAGGGTCTGTTTTTGACGTGTAAATTCATTTTTTAATATTTTAATAATAAAAAATGTCATATTAGTCAAGAAGATGCTCCGTCATTGTTCCATTAGTCACATAAGTAATAACACTAACAACAATTAACTGAAGGGCTAACCGCGTTCATTTTATAAACATAAAAGACCAATAATGCTCACTTGAAACTTGAGAGACTAATTGTGCTCTTGGGGTAAACTTTAGAAACTAATAATGTAGTTTCGCCTTAGTTTGTTTAATAAGACAAAGTTTCACTACAAAATTAGTTGTGACCTAAAGGCTACAACTTCTTTTAAAAAAATTAACATTATTACATATTTTGAAAATCTAACCACGAGATTGCATGTTCTTTACACTTTTAACACAAATGTCAAATTTTGTTCCAATCGGATGTTATTATTATATGTTCAATAAACTTATTTTTATGTATAATTTTAGATTTCAAAAACTTACAATTTAAATAATTAATTGTTGTCATAGAAATTGATCTTTGATCTTTGGGAAAATTTGAAAGTACAAAGGATATAAGAAAAAAAAATTTAATCCAATTCCAAATTTATCAAAATTCACGCCCAATAAAAAAAAAAATTAAGTGAAATTGTAGACTTAGGCTACAATCAAGTTGGAATCCAAACTTTATCCTTTAAAATAAGAGCAACATGGTAATTTTTAAATTTTCTAGAATGGCTTGTAATGGGCCATTTTAGAGGCCCATGAGCCTCATTTTGCAATTCTTTTTCTTCCCCTTTTGATATTGGTAAGAAATGATCCTACTACTACTTAAACCCCCTCTCATGCCTTCAAATCCAATGTTTTAGTACATAGTTAGGTACCATTTGGACCATGATGTCTAGTGCTTTTAGGAAAGATTTAGCAATGATTTATATAAAGATTTTATTCCTCAGACTGATCATCCTTTGGGCTATTTGGCAACAAAGAAATATACAGTAACATGAATACAAGGAAGTAAGTGCTTTATCAACTTTACTAACCATTTAATCCATGGTGGACAGGTGTGATACAGCATTTGAAGGCTTCAAGCAAACCGAGAACCAGCCAAGCCACAAATGCAGCAGTAGGCAATGACACTTTAGGACACCAATGGAATTGGTAAATTCTGATTAATATAGAAAGGATAAAAGCAAAATCCAGCAACAGAGCATTATCAAGAGCTAAAAACAGCCTAACTAGACAGAGCCATCATCCTCTTTAAAGACATGCTTTCAAGAAGGAAGAAATGGAGGGCAAGTCACAGATTTTGGAGGACATCGTTGACCTTGGTAGACCATCTCTAGGACAAGGAATTCTTGTTGTACCCCCAGTCATTTTGCAAGATGCTACTAAATTAGGTAAGATAGCAGCTAGAAACTTTCCAATCTCCCACTCGAATGTGTAAATCTAATGTTTTGGTTTTCTCCAATAGTATATATAAAACAATAATGATAAAGTTTAGTTTTCAATATCAAAAGTAATACTTTCATGCCTAGAACGAGCCGAAAGAAAACACAACATGCTGGATTCATTTATTCAAAAGTACATTAAAAATAAACATAAATTTCTGACAGCTTAATGAATTTTCCATATGAATTTCAAAAAGTGGTCTACCTTGCTAGAAACCCTAACTTGCTAATTTTCGCATTTGGAAGAGCTGTTCACCTGTCAAGTAAAACTAAACTCTCCACAAAATTAGGTGTAAATCATACATTCAGGCATTGGAATATTTAGAATTTCCTCATTTAAACTATCTGGGTCAAATAAAAAGCTCTGATAGGGGGTAAACCTTTCGACCAAAAGTTCCCCATTGATGGTGCAGCTAAAGAACTCTGCAACCTGTTTCATCGGTACACTTTTTCTAGCCCAAGACTCAACCACACCATACTCCTTCATCACCCATATGTGGCATATGTCACTCATCTCAACTAGATCTTCACCAAAAACAATCAAAGCCAACGATCCCTTGAACATTGCAAGGCGTTCAAAATGCTTTACAATTCCTTCTAAGTAATTTTGAGGCAGCAATATCTCACGGAATCTCTCATCATTGATGTCGAAGGACAAGATGAACTTATGGTCAACTGAAAATGCTATAAAATGCAAAGCTCCGTTAAAACATAATCGGGTTGGGAAATATACCCGATCAACTGATCCATTGGGTCCAGAATCAGAGCCACTAAATGACTCCACCGAAATTACAGCCTTTCTCCACGAATCAGTACTCAAGTGTGTAAATCTCGGCCTCAGCGGGTTTTCGTGTCACTTCTCGCATAGCAAACGTAACTCTCAGAATCTTGTAGTCATTGTTTTGAGGATGATACCCAAATCCAAAAACGGCTCGATCAGCAGGATGAGTAGATAGAAGCTTCTTTAACTTTCTAATGCTTGGGTTCCACAAATACAAAGAGCGTCTAAGATCTTTGTATCAGAGTCATCGTTGTTAGCAGCAAGACAGAACACGCCGTTACAGAAGCCAATTATGAGGTTGTTAGGAAAGGGAATTTCAAACCTTGAAATCTGGGTCAAAGTGCGGTTTGTATTGTAAACAAACGTAGTCCATTCTTGGGAAGATGAAGGATCCAGTGACGGGTAATTTCTTAGTGGCGTGACTAACAGATAACCATAGTTGTTGATGTCGGATAATGAACTTGCGAGATCGAGGTGTTTTGTAATGAAAATGGGGTTTGTGATAGTGGAGTTCCAAGATTGAGAAACGCACCTGAATCGGATTAAGGATTTCACAGGCAGCCGAATCAGGATGTCGAATACGACGTTGTCAGGGAGAAGCTCGGACAGGTACAACATCTCCGTAGATCGAGACATCTGTGGTTGGTCTGTTTGATGACTTATCTTCAAAGCACAAAGCAAAATCTGGGGTTTCCGAGTTCTGATGGATTCTGAAAAAATATACCTGTTTTATTTACAAATGGACAAGTAAATGTGTCTTTACCAAGTTTGGTAGAACTGTAACGTACGCTTGCATTTTGGGTTTCAGTTAGGTATTGATAAAAAAATTTGTCAACAAATAAAAGATTTAATTTTTTTTTTTTTTTTTTTTTTTGTTTTCTTTGTGGTGTACTCTTGATAAATTCTTCTAAAGTTTTCATTGAATTTAGGGTCCATTTGGTTTGACAACTAGTCGAAACCCAAGCAAAGTGTTGCGTGGGGCGCCTCTCTCCCCAAAATATAAACTTTTGACGCAGTCAAAGATTTCTAGTGGTACTTTTCCAACCTTCCTAAACCATCACTTTTTTCTGTCTATTTCTTGATTCATGATTTGGGTTCCTCTTCATCTTTGCCCTCTTTCATTTTTATTTTTGTTTGGTTAAGAAGTGCAAATATAGCTTGATGGTAAAGGAAGATTTTATTTGTTAGATCTAGATAGGTTGTGTATTATTTCATTTTTCCTCATACTAATCAATATTTATACTTGGTTCGCTAGTGTTCAAGTTTGATTAAAAATGTGAACTCTTTGCGTAGATTGTATGATCAAATATTCAAGCCCATTCTACAAAATATATATATATATATATATATATATATATTCAAGCCCAACAAGTTGCTTGCAAATGCTAATTTTCACTTTTCAAAGCTGGAATTGAAACCAAATGGGATGATCCCGAGTGTGCTACCAGAGGAAAGTGGTCCATCATGAGCAACAGAAAGGCCAGCCTTAATATCATGTGGCTTGAAATTGCAAAAATCTCACTTGAACAGAATATTTTAATAAAATCAAGATAGCATTTAGATTTGATTTTGGAATTGGGTGGGTTTGTTCTTGACGTGTAAATTTATTTTTTAATATTTTAATAATAATAAAATGTCATATTGGTCAAAAAGATGTTCTGTTATTGCTCCGTTAACCACATAAGCAATAATACCAACAACAATTAACTGAAGGACTAACCGCTCATTTTATAAATATAAAGGACCAATAGTGTTCACTTGAAACTTAAGGGACTAATTGTGCTCATGGGGTAAACTTTAGGAACTAATAGCATAGTTTCGCCTTAGTTTTTTTAAATAGGAAAAAGTTCCACTACAAAATTAGTTGTGATCTAAAGGGTACAACTTCCTTTAAAAAAATTAACATTACTACATATTTTGAAAATCTAACCACAAGATTACATGTTCTTTACACTTTTAACACAAATGTCAAATTCTGTTCCAATTAGATATTATTATATGTTCAATAAACTTATTTTTTATACATAATTTTAGATTACAAAAACTTACAATTTAAATAATTAATTGTTGATATAGAAATTGACCTTTGATCTTTTGGAAATTTTGAATGTATGAAGGATATAAGAAAAAAAAATTTAATCAAATTCCAAATTTATCAAAATTCATGCCTAATAAAAAAAATTAGGTGAAATTGTAGACTTAGGCTACAATCAAGTTGGAAGCCAAACTTTATACTTTAAAATAAGAGCAACATGGTAATTTTCAGATTTTCTAGAATGGCTTGTAATGGGCCATTTTAGAGGCCCATGAGCCTCATTTTGCAATTCTTTTTCTTCCCCTTTTGATATTGGTTAGAAATGATCCTACTTATGCTTGAACCCCCTCCCATGCCTTCAAATCCAATCTTTTAGTACATAGGTAGGTACCATTTGGACCATGATGTTTAGTGCTTTTAGGAAAGATTTAGCAATGATTTATATAAAGATTTTATTCCTCAGACTGATCATCCTTTGGGCCATTTGGCAACAAAGAAATATACAGATACATGAATACAAGGAAGTGCGTGCTTTATCAACTTTACTAACCATTTAATCCATGGTGGACAGGTGTGATACAGCATTTGAAGGCTTCAAGCAAACCAAGAACCAGCCAAGCCACAAATGCAGCAGTAGGCAGTGACACTTTAGGACACCAATGGAATTGGTAAATTCTGATTAATATAGGAAGGATAAAAGCAAAATCCAGCAACAGAGCATTATCAAAGCATTATCAACCTTGGTAGACCATCTCTAGGACAGGGAATTCCTGTCGTACCCCCAGTCATTTTGCAAGATGCTACTAAATTAGGTAAGATAGCAGCTAGAAACTTTCCAATCTCCGACTCGAATGTGTAAATCTAATGTTTTGGTTTTCTCCAATAGCATATATAAAACAATAATGATAAAGTTTAGTTTTCAATATCAAAAGCAATACTTCCATGCCTAGAACGAGCCGAAAGAAAACACAACATGCTGGATTCATTTATTCAAAAGTACATTAAAAATAAACATAAATTTCTGGCAGCTTAATGAATTTTCCATATGAATTTCAAAAAGAGGTCTACCTTGCTACAAACCCCAACTTGCTAATTTTCGCATTTGGAAGAGCTGTTCACCTGTCAAGTAAAACTAAACTCTCAACAAAATTAGGTGTGTAAATAATACATTCAGGCATTGGAATCCTTAGAATTTTCTCATTTAAACTCTCAGGGTCGAATAAAAAGCTCTGATAGGGATTAAGCCTCTCGATCAAAAGTTCCCCATTGGTGGTGCAGCTAAAGAACTCTGCAACTTGTTTCATCGGTACACTTTTTCTAGCCCAAGACTCAACCACACCATACTCCTTCATCACCCATATGTGGCATATGTCACTCATCTCAACTAGATCTTCACCGAAAACAATCAAAGCCAACGATCCCTTGAACATTGCAAGGCGTTCAAAATGCTTAACAATTCCTTCCAAGTAATTTTGAGGCAGCAAAATCTCACGGAATCTCTCATCATTGATGTCAAAGGACAAGATGAACTTATGGTTCCCAGAAAATGCTATAAAATGCAAAGCTCCATTAAAACATAATCGGGTTGGGAAATATACCCGATCAACTGATCCATTGGGTCCAGAATCAGAGCCACTAAATGACTCCATTGTTGTTGATGTCGGATAATGAACTTGCTAGATCGAGGTGTTTGGTAATGAAAATGGGGTTTGTGATAGTGGAGTTCCAAGATTGAGAAACGCACCTGAATCGGATTAAGGATTTCACTGGCAGCCGAATCAGGATGTCGAATATGACGTTGTCAGGGAGAAGCTCGGAAAGGTACAACATCTCCGTTGATCGAGACATCTGTGGTTGGTCTGTTTGATGACTTATCTTCAAAGCACAAAGCAAAATCTGTGGTTTCCGAGTTCTGATGGATTCTGAAAAAATATACCTGTTTTATTTACAAATGGACAAGTAAATGTGTCTTTTATCAGGTTTGGTAGAACTCTAACGTGCGCTTGCATTTTGGGTTACAGTTGGGCATTGATAAAAAAAATTGTCAACAAATAAAAGATTTAATTTCTTTTCTTTTCTTTTCTTTGTGGTGTGCTCTTGATAAATTCTTCTAACGATTTTATTGAATTTAACTGAGAAAGTAATGAATTGAGGAATTTGCTCAATTTCCAAGCTTAACGGATAAATTGATTAGAAATTGTGAATTACTCCAAATATAAACATTAAAAAAAAAAAAATCTTTTTTTTTCTTTCATTTTAAAATTGTATTTAGCCAAATAATGAGAGATATCTGATTTTTGGCTAAAATTAACTTTTCATCTATGTATATTTGGGTTACTTTCATTTTGGTTCTTTATTTTTGACCTGTTTCATTTTAGTCTTTAAGGGTACGTTTGGTATGCTGTAACAGCTCCTGTAATGGAATAGTTATTCATGTATAATAGCAATTCGGTCATTTAGTTGCATCTTTATTACATGGATTAGTTATTACATTAGAATGATTATTCTTTAAATTGAAGAATAGCTATTAGCTAAGGAGATGGGGTTAAACAACCTCATCATTGAGTTAGACGCTTTAAGTATTGTTTTACTCATGAATAACAATACCGAAAATTTGTTAATGGAGCCGTTGCTTACTGATTGCAGGAACCTGATGCAAGAGATTCCCAACAAGCAGATAATCCACAGCTATAGGGAAGCTAACCAATGTGCTGATGCGTTGGCCAAGTTTGGCGCTAATAGCCTAGACTCTTTTGTAATCTTTTTGTACCCACCGCCTGTGGTGGATATTTTGCTAGCGGCTGATAAAGCTTGCGTTCGTTGTAACAGAATTATAAATTCCTAAGTTTAATGTTATTTCTTTGTTGACCAAAAAAAAAAAAAAAGAAGAATAGCTATTCTTCTTTAAAATGAATGTAATAATTATTCCTTAGTATATATAATAGGTTTTAAAATTAATATATTACCCAAAATATAAATTTTCCTTATACATCATCTTTTACAAACTTTTCATATGTAACAACCAAACTTATGAATAGTAATAGTTATTTCATTACAATGTCTTCTGTGGGGGTCGGCTAACCAGTAGATTATTAAAGTTGCGTAAGATGGGCCTGTGACCCATCCGAGGACGTAAAAATGTCCGAGGAGGCCCAAATCAGGTTGTGAGGGTAACCAAACGAAAGGAAGAGCAGATATCACGTAAGGTGAGTTTAGTATTCATCCGAGGACAAAATCCTTCTTGGCAATTTGAGTCCGAGGACGACCTGAACGCCACCTTCCTATAAGCATACTTCGGAGCCATGTTGCCACTAAAAGTGGGATATGGGATCAAGGGTAAGAAGGAATAGGGAAACAAATATCTATGACAATAGCTGCCTCTGCATTAATTGCCTCTCAACCAACTCTCTGGCCGCATTAATGTGGAGGTGATGCCTGAACAGTGATGAAGCAGTCTTACAGCTGCTGGTGGGAGGTTCCAGAAGGTGTTGGATGGGACAGAAAGAAATCCCCCGAACCCAACCTACATGTGTGTGGTGAAGATGATATCAAGAGAGCAGTATATAACAGAAAAGAAAGCATTGAGGGAAGGGGGATCAGAAGGAGAACCAAAAACAAATATACTCAGAAGAAAACCCTTAAAAGAGTTGAACTTGTTTGAAGAAGGGAGAGATCGATATATTCGTGCTAATCTATCAACGTGAGGTTTAATCATTTTTCTTTTAGTGTTAACCTAGCTCTTAGACATCCACGCTCTACAAATTTTATTGTTTGGGCCTTTAACATACGAACCCAATACCAGTTTGGGGATCATTACAAATTGAGTCCTCACAATTGGCACCATCTGTGGGAAGAGCTTGAGCTAACCTGAAAGAAATTCGGTGCAACGTTCATGATGGAGGAAGCAAGACCACGTCAACTAGATGCCAACCAACGCCAAGCGGAGTCAAGGGGCTCCCAGCATGGTGATCCCTACCGGAGTCCCTAATGGAGAGAAGGCCGTGAGGGGAGTGTACACATAACTCATACCTCCAAAAGTCACTCTCGTGGGAAGAGTCATGTTTCCCACATAAAGAATGAAAGGAACCTGCAACGCGAGATTGATGAGTTGAAAAGGGAATTGCACCATGCACGACGTGAACGTTTCCCACCTTGCTCTAAACCATCATCCGAGGAGATGGATGGAATTAGTTATAGGCGAAGATCACGAATTCCGCCTAGTGAGACTTTCTCCTTTGAAGAGGAGCACGGCCATCGACATAGGCACAGAAGCCCGCCTAGCAGGGCCTTGGGTAATAGCGCCATGAACAAAGCATTGAGCCAAGTTTCCAAATCACCCTTTACGAGGAATATAGAAGATGCAGTTCTTCCTTGGCGATTCCACCAGCCTACGTTCACCCTGTACGATGGCCGGTCAGACCCAATAAAGCACATTAGCCATTTCAGCCAGAAAATGGCTATCTACTCCAGGGATGAAGCTTGATGTGCAAGATTTTTCCATCAAGTTTGGGTCCGGTGGCGATGAGGTGGTTCAATGGTTTGAAGGCCAATTCTATTGAGTCCTTCAAAAAGCTTACCCAGGCTTTTGGCGCTCGCTTTATCACATGCAGCAGGGTACCTTGGCCTTTGGGATCCTTGTTGTCTATGTCTATGTGGGAGGGTGAGACTCTCAAAGCTTATTCAGACAGATATTGGGAAATGTTCAATGAAATAGAAGGAGAGCATGACGACGTGGCCATAAGTACTTTCAAAGCTGGCCTTCCAGCCGACCATGATTTAAGGAAATCCCTAACTGGTATACCTGTTACCGGCGTACACCAATTGATGGATAGGATTGATAAGTATAGAAGAGTAAAAGAGGACCAACTACAGGGAAAAGGAAAAGCTAAGGTAATCCCTCAGGAGAGGAGGGATTTCAAGTCGGACCGTTACAACAGTAACCGACCTCGGAAAGACTTCATCGAGCAATCAGGATCTGCAAACACCCAAACAGTCAATGCAGTGTTTCGAGAGTCGGTGTAGCAAGTTTTGCAGAAGATAAAGCATGAACCCTTTTTCAAATGGCCGAACAAGATGGCGGGAAAGCCTAGGAAACGCAACCCGAACTTATATTGCCACTATCATCAGGATCATGGGCACATGACAGAAGATTATAGGAATCTGTGGGACCATTTGGAACAGTTGGTCCGAAAAGGGAGATTGAAGTAATTCTTGCATCATTCCAGTGGCAGGCCAAGTCGAGCAGGCTCAGAAATACGTGGGGACGCTTCTTCAAGGCTCCCCCTTGGAATGATAAACGTCATTTTTGCCGCCCCAAGGAGGACTGGATCTTGTCCTTCCAGGGTACTGTCGGTGTGTTGACCTCTGGCCGAGGGCAATTGCCAAGCACTGAAGAGAGCCAGGGTGGATGTCACCCTGATTCTGGGCTTTTCAGATGATGACAAGATCGGAACCATACAGCCCCATGACAATGCCCTGGTGGTTACGTTGAGAATTGGTAGGTACGATGTTAAAAGGGTGATGATTGATCAAGGTAGCGCGGCGGATGTAATGTACCCAGACTTATATAAGGGGCTAGGTTTGAAGCCAGAGGACTTAACACCATACAACTCCCCTCTAGTGAGTTATGAGGGAAGGATGGTAGCTCCAAAGAGACTGATCAGACTACCTATGCAAACTGGTATAGATGTAGTGGAGGTGGACTTCATTATTGTAGACGTTTTCTCTCCATACACGACGATTATGGGCAGACCTTGGCTTCACACCTTGGGAGCAATTTCATCCACTCTCCATCAGAAAGTGAAGTACCCATCCGGAGGCAAAGTAGTGGAGATAGTAGGAAACCAGGTTGCAGCTCGACAATGCTTGGTAACGGCTATACAATATCGGCCAGAAGCAGAGGCCTCGGCTACTATCGATAAGGGGTTGTAGCAATTAAAACCCCCAGAGTTACCCTTGGACGTACCGGCCGACGAGATAAAATGTGAAGAGTTGGAGAGAATAACTATTGCTGATGACTCGGAAAAGTTCTTCCAGGTTGGGGCTAAATTGCCTTTGTAAGAAAAGGAGAGATTGCTGGAGTTCCTTAGAGCAAACATAAATGTGTTCGCATGGAGTCCATATGAAGCCCTAGGTGTAGATCTAAGTTTCATTTGGCATCAACTAAACGTGAATCCCTCCGTTATCCCCAAAAGACAACCACCTCAGCAACCATCAAAAGAACACGCTGAAGCTGTCAGGCGTGAGGTGGCCAACCTAAAGCAGGCTGGGGCTATCAAAGAAGTCTTTTATCCTCAATGGTTGGCCAACACGGTGGTGGTAAGGAAGAAGACAGGAAAGTGGCGTGTGTGCGTGGACTTCACGGATCTAAATAAGGCTTGCCCCAAGGATCCATTTCCCATGCCAAAGATAGACCAATTGGTGGATGCAACCACTGGTCATCCTAGAATGAGTTTCTTGGATGCCTTCCAAGGATATTACCAAATACCGTTAGCATTGGACGATCAAGAGAAGACAGCTTTCTTACCCCTATCGGAAACTACCATTATAAGGTGATGCCATTCGATTTGAAAAATGTAGGATCTACCTATCAATGGATAATGACTAAAATTTTCGAACCGTAACTGGGCAAGAACCTTGAGGTTTACATCGATGATATGGTGGTGAAAAGTAAAGTGGTGTCAGAGCACGTGGAAGATCTTATGAATATCTTTGGAATACTGAGAAAGCACAAGCTACGTCTGAATGCTTTAAAATGCTCTTTTGGTGTAGGCTCTGGAAAGTTCTTAGGGTACATGGTGACTCACAGAGGCATGAAGTGAACCCAGACCAGATCAAGGCCAACAACGATTTACAAGCATCTCGGAACCCAAAAAAAGTACAGAGATTGACTGGAATGACAGCTGCATTGAACCGATTTATCTCTAAATCGGCTGAGAGGTGTCATCCATTTTTCCTTCTACTGCACAAGTGGAAGGGATTCGAATGGACCAAAGAGTGCGATGTGGCGTTTCAGCAGTTGAAGAGATACCTGTCCAAGCCGCCGATCATGTCTAGTCCCGAGGTGGATGAAGTGTTGTTTGCTTATCTGGCAGTTGCCCCCCATGCAGTTAGCTTTGTCTTAATACGAGAGGACAATGACGTTCAAAGACCAGTTTACTATGTAAGTAAGTCTCTTCACGAAGCCGAAGTGAGGTACTTGTCATTGGAAAAAGCCATCTTGGCGGTGGTCCATGCAACATGTAAACTTCCACACTACTTTCAAACCCACACTGTAATTGTCTTAACCTAGCTACCTCTTAAGTCCATACTCAGAAGTGCTGATTACACTGGAAGGATTGCTAAGTGGAGCACAATCCTAGGTGCTTTCAATAACAAATATATGTCTCGCACCTCGGTGAAGGGCCAAGTCCTTGCTGATCTGGTGGCCGAGTTCGCTGAATGCCTAGAAGAAGCTAACATGAAACAAAATGACATGGATGAAAAATCGGTTGGACTAATCTCCACACAATGCACTCCTCCTTGGCGAGTATATGTAGACGAAGCAGCAAACCAACGGGGTTCAGGATTGGGGCTAGTTTTGATATCCCCAAAAGATGTCATCATTGAGAAGTCCTTGAGGCTGGGATTTTCTACTACTAACAACGAAGCAGAATACGAAGCCTTATTGATGGGAATGAGCATGGTCCAAAAAATGGGTAGAAAGGTAGTAGAATTATTCTCGGATTCAAGATTAGTAGTCGGCCAAGTGAAGGGAGAATTGGAAGCTCGAGATCCAAGAATACAGGGGTATTTAAATCAAGTTAGGCGTATGCAAACGAAATTTGAGTCTTTCAACTTGTCGCATATCCCCCAAGGTGAAAATACTCACGCTGATTCCCTAGCAACCCTTGCCACCTCTTCGATGCGGGATTTTCCTCGAGTGATCATCGTTAAAGATTTACGTACCCCCTCCTCACTAGAAAATGACGTTTGCCAGGTTTATCAAGTCAATCTAGCGCTAAGTTGGATAGATCCCATATCAAAATATCTTGAAAGTGACATCCTGCCCGAAGAGAAAGTAGAAGCTGAGAAAATATGCAGGAAAGCTCCTCGGTTTTGGTTATCCGAGGACAAGAAGTTATACAAACAATCCTTTTCTGGACCGTACCTGCATTGTGTGCATCCCAAGACGACAGAGTCAATCCTAGAAGAGCTGCATGAAGACATTTGTGGAAGTCATACAGGGGGAAAATCCCTATCACACCGGGCCATTACACAAGGATATTGGTGGCCAAATATGCAGAAGGAAGCGCAGGAATATGTTAGGAAATGTGACCAGTGCCAAAGATTCGCTCTAAACATCCACCTACATGGAAGAAGTCTTAACCCTCTTTCCAGCCCTTGGCCGTTTGCTCAATGGGGACTAGACATTGTCGGCCCTTTTCCTAAGGCCTTAGGAAATAAAAAATATCTGCTGGTCAGCACAGATTATTTCACTAAATGGGTTGAAACCGAACCTTTGGCTAACATCAGAGACGTGGATGTTAAGAGGTTTATCTGGAAGAATATTGTCACGCAATTTGGAACTCCACGCACCCTTGTCTCGGATAACGGCCTTCAGTTTGACAGTAAGGCCTTCAGGCAATACTGTTCAGACTTAGGTATAAAGAACAGGTACTCCACTCCGGCCTATCCTCAAGGGAATGGGCAAGCAGAAGCTGTTAATAAAGTAATAATTAGTGGACTCAAGAAGAGGTTAGATGATGCAAAGGGAAAATAGGTAGAAGAATTGCCCCATGTTCTTTGGACCTATCGAACAACGTCTCGACGGTCAACAGGAGAGACCCCTTTTTCCATGACCTATGGAGCTGAGGCCGTCATCCCTCTGGAAACTGGGTTCCCAACGTTAAGGACTAGCACATTTTCCGCAGACAGTAACGATAGGATGTTGGAAAAGTGTTTAGACTTGATTCAAGAATGAAGGGAGAGTGCAATGGTCCGATTGGCTTACTACCAGCATAAGTTTAAGCAAGTCTATGATATTAATGTGAAGCTGAAACCGTTATCTGTAGGAGATCTGGTGCTGAGGAAGGTTCTGGGAACCACCAAAAATCTAGCTTGGGGAAAACTGGGGCCTAATTGGGAAGGGCCTTATCGGATTACTTTTGTAGCCGGAATAGGAGCCTATTATCTGGAAGATCTAAATGAAAAAGCTGTACTTCATCCTTGGAATGTAAATAATCTCAAGAGGTATTATTATTAATAAAAGTAGTCTAGTTTGGATTTTTCCTTTGATTTATGCTAGTCATGCATTTTACGTTTCCATAACTTATGAAATCTGTTGAAGTATTAAACAGAAACTAAGTTATGTCAGGTCCTCAGACCACAAGCTTAGTGAAAATTAATACCCTATGAAATCTGTTGAAGTATTAAACAGAAACTAAGTTATGTCAGGTCCTCAGACTACAAGCTTAGTGGAAATTAATACCCTATAAAATCTGTTGAAAACTAAGTTATGTCAGGTCCTTGGACCACAAGCTTAGTGGAAATTAATATCCTATGAAATCTGTTGAAGTATTAAACAGAAACTAAGTTATGTCAAGTCCTCGGACCACAAGCTTAGTGGAAATTAATACACTATGAAATCTGTTGAAGTATTAAACAAAAACTAAGTTATGTCAGGTCCTCGGACTTAATACACTATGAAATCTGTTGAAGTATTAAATAGAAACTAAGTTATGCCAGGTCCTCGAACCACAAGCTTAGTGGAAATTAATACACTACAAAATCTGTTGAAGTATTAAACAGAAACTAAGTTATATCAGGTACTCGGACCACAAGCTTAGTGGAAATTAATACCCTATGGAATCTGTTGGAGTATTAAACAGAAACTAAGTTATGTCAGGTCCTCGGACCACAAACTTAGTGGAAATTAATACCCTATAAAATCTATTGAAAACTAAGTTATGTTAGGTCCTCGAACCACAAGTTTAGTGGAAATTAATACCCTATGAAATCTGTTGAAGTATTAAACAAAAACTAAGTTATATTAGGTCCTCGGACCACAAACTTAGCGGAAATTAATACCCTACGATATCTACTAAAGTACAGAATAGGAACCTATGAACATCATTTAGTGTACAATTGAAGTGCTAAAGGCCCAACTGTATTCAACTTTTGAACTTTCCAAAAAAGTTTCAATTGACTAGCAATAATACATGTGTATCTTAAATGCCTTCCTAAAACCTCGTAATACTAATGCTTACCATCCGTTTCTAATCGCCAGTTAGTGGTATTTATGGGTAATGCTATCCCTTGCGAATAAAGGATAGTCAAAATGAATCCATCCAAATTACAATAACAGAGCGAGCAAGTACAAAAATAACATAAAGCAACAATAGCGGTAAACAAGTAAACGCAAGAATCCTTGCAAAAATTTTAAACAAGTTACAAAACAAGTCCTATTTTTTTCAATTTAATTTGGATCTTTGGAGCTTGGCCGGTTGGTTTGTCTGCCTCCAAAGTGGTGACTTTCTCTCTATCCTTAGTAGCTTCCTCGGCTGGCAAGACCGTAGAGGCCAAATCCTGTTGAAAGTTTTGGACGTCACCTCTACCTCAGAAGTAGCTACAGTCTTGTTCGAGGAGGCTTCCGAAAGTGCAGGTATTCTTTTTAACTGGTTCTAGCTGGCCAGCAGGAGGAAGATTTGGAGGCAAAACCTCTTCATCGGGATTATCAGTTGAGGGAGTGGTTCCAGTTTGATTGGTGAGAGGAGCTGAGGGACAGATTGCCTCAGGGTAGAATATGTTCTCTGGCTTCCTTAACTTGGATGAAGCCTCAACCCTAGCTCGGTTAAGGGCCTCACCCCAATATGGCAAAGAAGTGTGGTCCAAACCACAATATGGTGTGCACCATTTGAGCATGGACGATTATTGGGTCGCTGGAAGTGGGTTTCAACCAAGAGACATGATGGGAGTGAATCTCAGGGATGCAATTGATGATTTTGAGAACTCTTCATTAATCTCAAACTCAACAGGATCTATAGCTAATAACAGAATTGCCAGTCTTTGGGATTTTCAGGGCAATAGCTTTTCAAGAAATCAGCAACTTAAAGCCCCAGGACTTGACTTGTCCCTCAACCTGTGATATTGCTGTAGTACTTCCTTGTCAATTGAAATTTTTCACCAGTACTTAAAAAAAAACTCCTTGGGTCAGTAATTTATTCTACTATGGGCTCACCCGTCGCGAATAATGATTAGTTTCTGGTTAAAAGTTTTGAAAAAACATAGGAAACCAAAAAAAAAAAAAATCTTTTTCACTCCTTTTCGCTCAGGTAACTACAGTGTATAATATTGTTTTATATAATCCATAAGTTTATAGCACATTGTTGTATTATTTGTACATTCTCTAATTAGTTCATATAATGTGAACTTTTGATGTATCTTGTTATTGTACAATCAATAATGCTTTAATAAGCAATCAATAAAGGCATATTTGAATGTTCCTTGGAAACTAAACAAGTTCATTTTTTGATTCACTTATCATTCAAATCCATGGAGGGGGAATTGAAAAAAAAAAAATATATATATATATATATATAAATATATATATCATACAAGCAATAGAAAAGTGGTACACTGGTCGACGCTAATGCTAATTCAAACTTTTTCTCAATTTGTGATAGTCAATTATTGTTATATCTAAGATATGAGCAACTACTTTTTCTTTTAATAAATTTAAAAAATTAATAAGAAACTGATTATAAAATTATTGTTCTTAGCTTCAAAATAATTATACAACCATCCGTCCAGCTTTTTCAAAGAATATGAAGCTGAATATGACTTGAAAGTGAAATTCTTTCTTAAGCCTTTTTTTCCATTTATTTTTTATGATCCTTGGAATTATCTCCAATAATCCTCTTTAAGCCATCTCAAAGGAGTTCAAATCTTCTATTCCACTTTTCCTATTCCACTCTATACTCCACTAATAAAAACTTATCACCTGTTCACCTAATTAATTAAATACTACTATTAGTTAATAACAGTAGTATTAATAAGTCAATAATGATAGTATTTAATTAATTAGGTGAACACGTGGCATGTTTTTATTAGTGGAGTATAGAGTGGAGCATGAAAAGTGAGACAGAAGATTTGGACTCATCCCAAAGTCGGAAGTCTAAACTTCTTCTATTTTCATTTTTTATTTAGTAATTAATTAAGAAAAATTCTCCATTAATTAGGCTAGTGCCTAGAAAGACCAATTTTTATGAAAAAATGAAGACTAAAAAAAATATAATGAAACTACTTTTAGATTTATTAAAACTTTTGAGAAATGAGTTTTAAATGGAGTACTATTTTTTAACTTTTATTTATTTATTTTAAATACTTGGTAATAGAGTTTGGCTTGACCAAATTATGTTATACAACTTGCAATACTTATATCAAGCCATATAGTGTAAACCTAACATGTACAACCCAACTTTGATTATTAAAACAATAAAGTGATTGTAGATTATTAAAATAAATATTAAATTTTTTGTTAAATATCTAGAATCTCTTGGTAGTATAATTTTAAACAAGGTAGTAGTTTTGAAACTTTGACAAAAGAGTTTCACTTACACATCACACCAACTATGTTAATTATTTTTAGGCTAAAAATTCAATTTATTCCCATACATTTTACTTTAATTGTCAAATTAAAGTAAAAAAGGTTTAATTTGATTTTGTATATTTAGTCATTCACTTTCTGAAAGAAAAAAAACCTCGTTTCATCCAGATCTATTAGCCAACGATGTGTTTTTTCAACAAAGAAAAGAAAAAGAAAAAGCCAACGATGTTGTTTAAACAATTTTTTTTTTCTTAAATATAACTTTCCAATGCAAATTTTCACGTAGTGAGTGGTCATTTCTTAAATTCTTTGCTTAGTGAGTGATCGTTTCTGACGTAAATTCTCAGAAAGTGGTTGGTCATTTCATAAATGCTTCTATAGCACGTGATCGTTCCGATGTAAATTCTCATGTACTAGTAAGTAGCCGATCATTTCTTAAATTTAATTTTACGTTGTGGGTGGTAATTTCATTTCCAACGAAAATTTTCATGTAGTGTGTGGTCATTTCTTAAATGCTTGTGTAGCGAGTAATCGTTTCCAACATATATTCTCACGAAGTGAGTGGTCATTTGACTCATTTCTTAAGTTCTTGTGAAGTGACCAATTCTTCCATATGTAACCATTATCTTGAGTGACTTAAAAATTCTAGTGTTGCGAGTTGTGTCTCATATGCTTTTCTTTTTTACCCCTACGAGAGGGTAACTTTTCACACTTCTTATTAGAAGTGCACTAAAATTTTTTTTAGCATGCCCCATGTTTACATGCTTGCTTGTGTGTCTGTGTGTTTGTGTGTGGACTAAAAGTTTATTAACATATAAAATTGTTCATCTCTTCAGGCCTTTGACTCTACTTGTAATGTAAGCATAGTCATAGGAGAGGTAACCATAGACATCTCATTTTGCATTAATTAGTAATATTTGATTCTCAAAAATAAAAAATAAGGAAAGTAATATTTAGCCTCTAACTCGAATGAGGAGCCTGAAATATGTCAAATTATGGTAATTGAAGTATTCTTAATATATAGCTCAAAGGTAAGCACAACTCAAAAGTGCTTAAAACTACTTTGAAAATGATGTTAAAAAATGACATATGCTCACTATTTTGACTACATACACACACACACAAAAGAATTGTTGAATGATAATTTTTCCATAAGAAAATAGACATCCAAGGCTTCAATATAGACACCAATTTTGTTCAATTTGGATTTAAATTGAGTGAGTAATGCTTGTTTGAAATTGGGGTAATATTCTTGTCTAGAAACTAGGGTTGTACACAATGCTGCATATGCAACAATGCCCCCATGACCCCTAAACTTCCATATTCAAATCCCAATTGTTTCAATCTTCAAGGGGCCGCAATTTAGACAACTAGGAGGCTCTAGAACCCTCTAATTACCCCTAAAATCATAAAATTTAGCTAAAAATACCCACGTTCTACAATTGATTTCTCAAGAGGGTGTCATTTCGCTCTTGTTCTTCCATAAAACTATTTTTCTGCTCTTAATTCTCTTGACACCAGCACTATGCATGATTTTTAAGTCTTCAAAATCTTTCTCTATGAGGCACTATAGGCGCAAACTTGTTTCAATTTCAGTTAAATCTTCAAACTAGATCCATTAGTATGGTAGGTTTCTATTTTATGATTTCCAACCTTGTTAGATAATATCAACATGATTTTTTTTGTTTGATGTTAGTCGTGTTTTTCTTCATTTATATCCTCAAATTTCAGTTGGTTTATTTTGAGATTTAGAATTCAAGTTCATGTGTTAGGATGTGTACATGTCATCGAGACTCTATACCTACACAGGCATGATCGAGTATGCCTATACATCTCGAACTGAGATTAGGCAAAAATCATTTTTTGATTAAATTAAGCATTTTCAATGACACTCAATTTTGTACTCATAATTTAATTTTGGAAGATGGTTGAAATGATCATTCTAAGTACCCTAAAAATCATAATTGCATTTCATGCATTAAATCATTCATCATATACCATAAAAATGATCTTAAGATTCTAATGATTGTGACAGTATGTTTAGTTCTGAAATCGGACCGTCGAATTGAAAAATATCACGAGATCAATTTTTCACAATCTACATACATTTTATTTGGGTGAAACAGATCACAGCTGATTAATTGAAATTAATTTTGATTAGTTAATAATTAAAATTAATTAAGTAATTTATGTGATTGGTTGTTGAATTTGATTAAAACGAGTTTGGTTGCATAGGAATAAAAAGAATAATCTAATAATATGAGAATTGTTGATAACTAAGCTTTTAGAAATAATTATCTTGCAAATAATTATTCTTTTAAGGACTTAATTATCAAATTAAAATGAATTTTATTTGGAATTCAAGTTTGAAAAACATCCAAGTACAGATCTTGGCCCAGAAAATGCCCAAAAAAGAGTTCAAAATGAATTAAAAATGAAAACCGAGCCAAGCACTAAGAAGTGACAATCGGCACTTTGCAGGTGTCGATTGGCACAGATTTTAAGCCTGGCCCAAAAATTTTTAGCTCAAGTCTAAACTTATTAGATTCATTTTTTTAGGGATAAAACCTAACCTAATTTGTATCTGCTGATTTTTTAAGCAACCATAGCTTATTTTTTTAAGTAGACACACCTCTATAAATAGAGGAGAAAATCTAAAATTCAGCACCCCTCTCTCCCCTTATGTTAAAGAAATTCTAGAAGTTCTGCTTTAGGAATTTCTTTCTTGTAAGTGATACTATTTTAGATCTTAAAGAGGTTCATCTTCTTTGGCCTCTAAAATACTCCCTCCCTTGTAGAATACATTGATGTAGGTATTTTCTTACTTTGTTTCTTTCTTACAAAATTTTATCTTGTTCTCGTTTTCTTTTCATAAACATGTTTTTGTTTCTTTTGATTTTTCTATGAATGTGTGCTTTGGTTTCTTTCATTATTCGCCCGGTCATGTTCTTAAATTGTTTTTGCATACTCACTCTCTATCCTTTCTTTCAAATTCACATGCTTAGTTTAGGTTCTAATACATTAATTGATTAACATGCATAGATCTAGGGTTAAATTTCTTTTTAAGGGTTTTAGATTTGCAAGAAATTTATTATGAAAGCTTCATTCTTTTTCTTTCTAATAAAAATCAAATTTGTATTTTTCATTAAAATATAGATTTGAATTTTTTTAACAAAAACCAAATTTGCACTTTCATTAAAATACAGATCTGAGTTTTTTTAACAAAAACGAAATTTGTATTTTTCATTAAAATACAGATCTGGATTCTTTTTAACAAAAACCAAATCTGTATTTTTCATACAAATCTGAATTTTTTAACAAAAACCAAATCTGTATTTTTTATTAAATTACATATCTGAATTTTTTTCCAAATCTGTACTTTTCATTAAAATACAGATATGAATTTTTTTAACAAAAACCAAATCTGCATTTCTCATTAAAATATAGATCTGAATTTCTTTTAACATAACCAAATCTGTATTTTTCATTAAAATACAGATCTAAACCTTTTCAACAAACCCAAATATGTATTTTTCATTAAAATACAGGTCTGAACTTTTTTAACAAAACCAAATCTATGTTTTTCATAAAAATTTACACTTTGATAAAAATTTGTTTTCTTTCCATTTTTAAATATAAAAACTAGATCAGAATTTTTTTATAAAAAAGTTCATTCTTTTCATCACAGAAACTCAAATCTAGATTTTTCACCAAGCAATCTCATCAAACTTTTTCTTTTTTCATTCAAAATAAGATTGCAGATCTAGGACTCTTAAATAGTGGATTAACCTTAGATCTAGAATATAACATGACATTTGTTACATTAATTTTAGTTAATATCATACAAGGGTACTAAAATGATCATTTTAGAGTCTAGAACTGGACAGAATGGGTGTCTAACACCTTCCCATTTTGTAACTTTGCCCTCGAACTTTAGGTTTTTGGAAATGGTGCTTTATTTTATATTTTGGTAGATTGTATTTGGGACCAAAGCCTTGTATTTTTACATATATTGTATGTAGGACCAAAGCCTTGTAAAGATCTTCTATTAAAATTGTATTCATTTATTCTATTAATGAAACTTGGAATTATTTAGTTATGTACTTTACATAGTTTTTCTTATTTTTTATAATAAAAAATAAGTGACAACTCCACATTACTCCTAAAGAGAGGTGCCAATACCTTTCTCTTTTGATTGAGAGCTCCCCAAAAAAGTCTCGGTCTCTCACATCCATATTTTCTATGAATTTGTTTACTCTAATTTCTACGATTAGGTTAATTAACAGATTGATTACTATATTTTCTTTTGTAAACATTGTGATAGTAGGTTTAATTTTAATTTATTTCCAAAATAAAATCTTTCCTTGCATGCTTGATTTAAATTTATTTTTGATCTTCCATATCTAAATATATCTTATTTAATTTGAATTTTAAATATGTTTCCTTTTGTATTGTGATTTCTTTGTGGATTGTATTTAATGCAATAAGTGTGTGATTAGGATATAGGGCTCCTTTAATGATTTCTTTATTTAAACATGGCCTATCAACACAAGTGGAAGCCATCTCATTCAACCGAGCAGACTTGGATTTCTAACACCTTCCCATCTCATACCCTATCTCTATAATCAAAGTTTGGTGCATAGACCTCACTTTGAGTACGGTTCAACTTGGTTCCTAAACCTAAACTAAGTAGTGACTCCCAACCCACCACCTCTTGGCCCACATGACTAAGGCACACTTGCAAGGACAAATTGTGTTTAGGACAATGTGCTTAACCCCCCCCCCCCCAAAAAAAACACATTGGAGCAACCCCTCTACCACAAAACCACCACCTTGGATTGTTTGTATGCATATTATGTCATGCCCTACACCCATGTGCACGATATTGTCCTTTTCGAAAGTGACATGAAGCCTTGTCCCTTAAGGTTTTGCTCTTCCCATGTGACACAAAACCTCGTGGGAAAAGGCCTCATGCATATTAAGGGAGGGCACCCCTTATGAACCACGCTCTAGACGCTCACTTGAGTGATGAACCAGGACCACACGCATAAATTGAGAAATGGTATCAGAGCCAAGGACGGCTCTTCTCTAAGGGTGTGAGTGAGGTTGGTGCCAAAAGTCCCACATCACTCAAGTGAATGTCCATGGCCTGGTTTATAAGGGGTCCCCTCCCTTAATATGCATGAGGCCTTTTTCCCACGAGGCTTGGTGTCACGTGGGAAGAGAAAAACCTTGAGGGACAAGGCTTCGTGTCACTTCCAAAGAGGACAATATCGTGCACATGGGGGCAGGGCGTGACATAATATGTTTGAGTTTACCTATTATGACATTTTTATTTATCATTTATATAATTATTAATTATCCTTCTTTAATAATTTTATTTTTTATTATTTGATAGTTACACTAGAGGATGGAGGATTTGAACCCTAGATATTTTTGTAGAAAATACCAGAAAGTGTTAGTTGAGTTACAAGATTTTTGGCTTCTATTAGGTTCTAAAACTTTAGAACAATTAGCAAACTATAAGTACAAACTTGTCTAGATATAGATTACTAAGTCTATATGTATGAGCTTATAAAAAAAAAAAAAAAGTCTATACATATGTTTAGACACTGCTCAAGGTATTGCAAGTCAGAATAGAAGAATAAGGAAATTGTAGGTTTAGGAAATTTGAAACATGCCAGGTTCGACCAATCGAGACTATGGTTTGACCAATTAAGACACGAATCAGCAAAATTTAATTAAAGCCCAGTAGCTCAATAAACCCATTAAGTGATTAGGGTTTCTAATCTAATTCTCCTAGTATTTAAAAGAAACCCTAAGACACATTTTAAAGTGGTTTTTTTAGAGAGAGAAGAGTGCTTCTTGTGCCTCCTATTATAGATCTAGGGTTTCTATACCTAAAGCTCTCTAAAATCTTCTACTGGCAATATTCCTTGAAGAAACTCAAGATCTGATGCTGTAGAAGTTGCTACTACCACTAGTCATCAAAGGTGCTAGAGATTTAAACCTTCAAGTGTGGTCTTGGAGTTACAAACTGGAGAGTTTGTGTTGATGATCAAAATCTTTGAGTGGAGTTCTCAGAGTCACTAATTGGAGTGTTTGTGTGCAACGAATTAAGATAGGAGAGTCTACGGATTTAGAGTTGCATGTGGTCACATGAGTAAGTACTACAAGAGGTAGCATTAGATTTAGGGTTGAATCTATTGTAAAACTTCCATTATATTAGCAAATTGTTGCCTTGTGGATTGTTTAGGTTAAATCCTCTCCAGGTTTTTTACCTTGAAACTAGACTGTTTCATTGGTTTTCCTAGGTCATCATATCGCTTATCTTCTTTACTTTTTTGTTATTTATGGTATGATTGATATTTGTTTAACCTAGATCTATTTAATTGAACTAAGTAATAACTTAGCTTTAAATTAGGTTAAACAAACTATGTTTACAAGGGTCTAAATAAACAAACAACTTCAATGACATATTTTAGATGTCTAAAATAACTTCATAAAAAGCAAGGTTGGTTTTAAGATTTCAAGTTTTAATACACCACATGCATCCCATGTACCAACACATTTAGGGTTTTACTAGTTTTCATTTATGGGTATGTTGCAAAGACAATTTTCTCATCCCACGCAATCCATTCATGTAATATTATCATTAAAACATGCTATTTAGGGGTAATATATTGGACATATAAATATGTGGATTTTAACTTTTGTGTGTGTGTGTATATATATATATATTTATTAATGATGTACGAAATCATTAGTGATTTGATCGTCCATAAGTGCAATAACTGGAGGTACTTGAAGAACAAATGGTGAAGAACCTATAGAGAGTACCGGTGGGGTGCCGACCAAAGACCCTCTAAAGGTTAAGTCAGTGACTAAATGATTTCCAACTACTCTAAAAGTTTAAGAGTTAGGAAATTCTACATACCTTGAAGAAGAGGCGGTTTGGTGCTTATATAGTGGTATAGAACTAACCAAAATCCCATGAATGTAGGTTCTTTCCTTATAGGGACAGTATGGAGTTAATGCTCCGAGATCCTCTAGCCTAACTTCCCATGTTTGGAGGAGACGAATATGCAAAAAGATTTTTGGGTGTGGTGTGCAAGTTCTTTCCATATAAAGATACTTGAGTGGGGGATGCGTAAACAAGGTGGAGCTAAGTATGGAGTCTCGCCTGTCAAAATGGAATCTTCTGTCACATTACGTAGTGTCATATGACAAAAGATTATTAAGCCAAGATGTTACGCTCCTTCTAGTGTTTGACGCTACCATTGAGTTTGACGATGCCAAATGTACCTGAAGACTATAAAGTGTTTGCCAAATTTTTGAGATGGTGAAAATATTCCCTGACTCTCTCTCTCTCTCTCACACACACAAACACAAAACACATAAGGTTAAGATCTGATTACACCTAACGTGACTCTCTATGATATTAAAATTCACAAGTTTTTATAGAATCATTTTTTTCAAAATCTAACAGTTGAATTACTTTTTTTTTTGACAAATTTCTGTATAATTTTTAAGTTAAGAATTTGATATTTAAACTTTTATGATGAAATAAATATTAATATTTGATCATCCTGTTGATTTGAAATTTTGGAGGGTATAAGGAGATAATGAAATCTTATAATTGATTTTTTGAAATACTATTACAAGAAAATTTATGGAGGTCTAACACCACATAGTTACACATGATTCAATTGAAATAGTATATGAAATATTATATCACTATTAATCAATATTGAACATTTCATTCCTTTGGAAAAATTAAATAAATGTCCTTTGGTATAATATGTACAACTTTGGTAATGTGTGTTATAAGGCTAGCCAATTTTTATTTATTTATTTATTTTTTTATATAAGATAGAAATTCTACTCTAACCTAATCTAAGTGTATATGTGTATAATTAAAAAAAAAAAAAAAAGTGTATATGTGTGTGGAGCTTCCTCCTGGAGACTTAAACCTTGGCTTTTGCCTCCCGCACCTCATAAGCACTTATACTTGTGTAATGATCGTCGCATCAAGGGTGCGCGGTGGTAAGGCTAGCCAATTTTTAAGGTACTATAAATATGTTACTAAATTGAAATATGTTCAAAGAGATATGTTACTAAATTGAAATATGTTCAAAGAGATAACTTAACATATATAGCCATTTTATACACTTTTTTAGTCCCTAAGTTTTATTCAAATTTGTATATACTTTTTTTTTTTTTTTGAGAAAAAAATTGTTATATGCTTTGACATATGTCTAATTCTTTTTTTCCAAATCGGATTTATGCTATATTTTTCATTTTTTATTCCTTATGCCTATATCTTTTCTTTCTTTCTTTCCCTTTTTTTATTTTTTATTTTTGTTGTGTGTGTGTGGAACTGCAGTATGCTTATATCTACATCAATATACAATATAAAAAGAAATATTTTAACATTTTTTAAGTTTAGCATATAAGCTTTTGAAATCCAATTTTGACATCATCATTTGAATATTTATTTTCTAATTTAATTTTCTGAAGTGTAAAGAATGTTAAAAAGAAACAATTATTATTGGTCGCCCTTTTTAATAAAATAGCTAAAAAAAAGAAAAAGAAATAATGATTAAATTAGATTTTATCTTCTTCAAAAAAAAAACCTAATAAAATCAAACATATACAATTTCTATAATTTTAAAAGGCTTATTTTTTAAATAATCATCATATATCATCAACAAATACTTATATCATGATGCGTGGGTCTGGATATTCACGTTGGATGATGCAACTAAAAATAAACACAAAATAATATGACAAAAACATGAAAAACACGAGGGTGCTATGCCCATATTTAATAATCAAAAATCATATATATAGTACTTTCTTGACATTAAAAAGTGAAAGTTCAAAAACGTGTACAAAAACACCTTTGAACGTTTAGACCCCCAAATAACAACTTAATCAATTCAAGCAATATGTCAAACAACTAGTGTGCGGAAACTTAACATATGCTATCAAACGAAATTGATTAAATACTATCTAAGCCATAACAAAATAAAATCCACAGCAGATAATTTAAAGGCAAAGATAGAGGAAGGAAGATGCAAACACAAAGACAACACACGATGTGTTATCGAAGAGGAAACCGAAGTCCTCGGCGAAAAACCTCTCCGCCGCCCTCCAAGCGGTAATCAATCCACTAGAAAATAGAGTTGGGATACAAGGACAGCAATAGACCCTCCAAGCCTAATCTACCCAGTGCACCTAAGCCCTCCAAGCTTCTTGCTCCAACGAGGTTGCGCCGAACCTTTTTCTTTTCTAGCTTCCTGGATTCCGCTACTAGACCGTAGCATCAACCAATGAAGATTGGTTCCTTCCTAACTGCTTCCCAGAAATCCAAACAGCAGTCTCACAATGATGATGATGGTGAGAACCTGGTTTGGTATAAAACCTCTCAAGGATTTGACAATGGAGAGGAAGAGAGTTGAGGAATTTGAAGAGATTCTAAGGTAGAGATTGTGGGTGAAACAATCTGGTTTTTCTTTAGGGTTTCTCTCTCAAAATTCTCTCTGGAAGCTCTCTTTCAATCGTGGGTAATAGGGGTATTTATACTTGGAGTGGAGAGGAATGTGAAACGTCAGAATTCTACAAAAACAGGGGTGGCTCGCGGCTTGACCTCGCGGCTTGACTAAGTCGCGAGATCCAGTCGCGAGATAACCGTATGGCCAATTGTCCTGTTTTTTCCTGTAGTGCTCCAGCTAGCAGACTGTTCACCTTCCAGCATGCTTGGCACGTGAGGTTGCTTCTGGCGGCTTGAAGCCGCGAGTCACCCGCGAGACCCAGCCGCGACACTCTGTTTTCTTGCACACTCTTGAGCAAACTTCACTCTATCTCACTCACTACCCTTACATCAAACCCACCTAAATACAAGGTTACTAAATGCTGAATTACAAGCAAATTTGGCACGGAATAAAGCCAATAAGATGGTTGAATAAATTCAACCTTACAATCTCCCCCTTTGGCTATTCCGTGACAAAACCCTAAAACAGACTCTAGACTTAACATGTGAGATGGGAACAGTTGAACAAAAACTCACTCACACCTAACTCTAGAAGCTGTGAAGCACTTGAATCATATGAACATAATACTCCTGAAACACAACAATACACCATGATCATTGTAAGCAGAAAATTATACAATGCATATGAAACAGGCAATAAGTGATCAAGCAAAGATGGAGTTATGAAACAAACCATGGCTTGATCAACCAAGTGAACACCACAAGGTAGTGATCACAGTGCTCATTAACACTTGGAATGAACACAAGAACATACAAGTTAACAAGCACAAGGCAAGACACTTGTATGCACAACACTCAACCAATGCATATCACACAAGGCATATGCATCTAGGAACAATCCTACAAGGGCACAAGAGTGACAGTACATAAACCAAAATGCATAACATTTAGATTAAAGTACTGATTTCAATATAGCATAAAGGCTGCATTAAGCAAGGTACATACCATAAAGCCTACAAATATGCATAAAAACATTACCCTAAAAGCTTACATAAGCACATGGGTACAAAACACAAACAGCCTGAATAACATCATCAAAATATATTGAAGTTTAAACCAAGAGTATATGATAAGAGTTAGAAACAACTATACACCAAAACACAGTGTATCAAACCCATAAACCACTAAAAGTACTTAAAACATGACTCCCCCTCAACACATTACTCCCCCTTAAGGGCTGCTCTTCTGCTTCTCAGTCCATCCTCAACAGAAACATCTCCCCCTTTTTGTCAGGAATGGCCAAATGGTCAGTGTTCAGGCTGAGTGGTGAAGCTGTCAAGTTTTGCAGACAAAACATCAATCTGATCCTGCATAGCTTTCATCCTATCAGAGTGCTCAGTCTGGACTTCTCTGATCCCATCAAGTCTTTCCAGAATGATTTGGAAAGCATCTGGAGGAGTATCTGAAGAAGTTGATGCTCTGGGTCTTTTGCCACTCCTCCTGGGTGTTGAGGTTGATGGATGCCCGGCTGCCTCTGCTTCAGTCTCCATTGGGACACCTTCTCCTTCATCACCTTCATCTTCTTCTCCTGGAAGTCTAACACTTATCCTTTTGCAGGTAAGCCTGTTAATTGCAGAAGGTGTGGACATGGGACTGATGTCTTGTGGGATAGGAACACCCTTCCTTCTAAAAATCCTCATTAGCAAACTGGGAAAGATCAGTTTTGGCCTAGAGGTTGTTCTTGTCTCATCCACAATGATGTCATATATGTGTGAACTTATGTCTATGAAGTTCTTTTCTTTGAGATCCATCAGAAAGATTGCTCTAGCACAATTGATGGTAGTCAACTTCTTAATGGGATAGAGGTTAAACATCATGATGATTGTTAGACACCTCATGTCCACTGGAAAGGCAGTGGTATTCAAACATTTTCCTTCTCTCTGCCCACCTAACCTTTGTTGAACTGTTTCAATGGATACACTCCTATCCTTGTAGTTGATAAACTCCTCATCATCTAATCCTTCAAGTCCTAGTGCCTCATCTATGACATGAGCATCTAAACTGAATTCTTTCCCTCTAACCCAGCAGCTTAACTCATTCTCCTTTATCACAGCATTTGAGTAAAATTCCCTAATCAGGGGTTCACAAACTACAGGGAGATCACTCAGAAGTTTTTCCCATCCTCTACCTTCAAAACAACTGGGGATAAATGTTTGTCTTAAGTCCTCCAAATCAACAAATCTCTCTTGAATAATTCCTGCACTCAAGAAGTTATCCCTGTATCTCTCAAAGTGATGAACTGACCTAAAAAGCTTAGAATCCATTTTCAACCTTTTGTCAGCCTTCTTCGCAGTAGTTTTCTTCTTAGGAGGTGAGGGAGCCATCTGTGATCAATCAGAAGAGGCCACAACAATACAGAGCAATATACGTGTAAAACAAGTTAATCTCATGTAATTATCAAAGAGATATCATCCATACAACTGAACTTGAAGCATTTAAACACAGGCTATTTAGATCAATCACATGGAAAAGCAAGCCTAAGATAGGAAGTACACATAACAGCATCAGATATAGAAACTAACTTAAAGGCAGTTATATGTCAATGAGACAAAAACAGAAAATGATATGACACATAAACAGTATTGTGAAGCACACATATGCTCCCAAAAGATTAACACAAAAGAGCAGGCATATTTAGCACATTAAACTCACAACCCCAAAAAAAATTGAAACAACTCAACAGCTCAAAGATCAGTGAAAATCAAAGAATCACATAGCTAAGCACAGAATGAAGAGTAATAGTGAAACAACTAAGAACAAATCATATTCTAGCAGCAGCATTCGCAATCTAAGCGTGAACAAGGAGCAAATTCCGAAACACAAACCCATTTCTAAAACACAAATATATGCGAAAGATCAAAGGGAAAAACACAAAATCAAGTAGAAAAGAGTGGCAGAACAGAAACCCCATACCTGTGACTTGAAGATTTTGAGCTACAAGTATACAACAATGGAGATTGGAAATGGGAGCACGGAGTGTTTAGGAGGGAGAAGATGAACAGTCACAAATATTCGAGGGAAAACTGAAACAAGTTTTAAAACTGCCCTTATTTCTGCAAAACACGCGTTTTTCGCGACTGGATTAAGTCGCCACACAATCGCCAGCTCAAGCCGCCAAAACACACAAGACCAAAAATTTGAAAAAATTTTCTAAGTGTTTTTCGCGACTGGAAGTTCTACCCGCGAGTGAGTCGCGAGCTGAGCCGCGAAAATCTCTGAGTAACCTCGCGACTGGACCTTCCACTCGCGAACAAGTCGCCAAAAATTACCCGCGGAGACGCGACTGAGTCTCGCGACTTGACATACCCGCGACTAAGCCGCCAAAACAGGGCAAAACTGGATTTTTGAAATTTTCAGATTTTTCAAGCAAAATACTTTCCAAAAACACCTAAAATACTCAAAAATCTTTTTGTGCTTGAATTAACAAAGATTGAGCATGTGAAAACACATTTCATTAAGTACAATCACACAAATGAATATGGCATTTATTGAACATAAACTTGTGTGTTGTGTGTGGATATCAACAATGCGATAGTCCTTCGTCTAATGTGAAACTTCAATGATCAATTCAACCAAGGCATACACAATTAGCACTAGATCATGTGACCCATCTCAATTATAGAAATATGCATATATGACCTCCCACATAAACTTGATAACATGATTTGGAGCTTTACATTTAACTCTACTTTCAATCATAACATTTGATCTTTTAGATCTTTTGAGTCAATCACCTCTCATTGTGAGAGTGATATTTGATATTTCACTTTAATGAATAAGCCTTTGGCTTTTTGAATAAACATTTACTTCAATATAAGGTCGCTTACCCTTTTTCCTAGTCAAATACTAGAATGTGCGACAGGCTTTTGCAGCTCAATATCTCTTTTCATTTGGAGATTTACATTTGGTGAGCTCTTTTTAACAAAACAAAAATAAAGAGTGGGAAGATATATAGACACAAGTCTATGCAAGTCTCAAGATCAACAAAACCATTCACTAATCATTCATGACAAGTTTGAAGATCTATTTACAACAATCACAAAGATTTCAAGATTTTTCCCACAGAGATATATGTGCATGAAAACAAGTAATGTTCGAAAATGCACAAAGCCATTAGCACAAAGGTACAAGGCAAAAGAAGTTTTGAGACAAAAGCTCAACAAAGTCAATCAAGCTTTTTGATTTTCTAATTTTTATGTGGTTTTTGGATTTTTGACACAATAAACAAAAAGATTGATACGACAAAATTAAACAAATTCACAAGTAGACAAGCAAACGATCAAAACAGCAAAAATAGCAAGCAAAACAAACAAACATAGTCACAAAGCATAGGAAGTATTAATGCATGGACATGTTGTAAAGCTTATGCATGAGTACCCTTATTCACCCTCACGTCACTTGCGTTTGGGGTGATTTCCTTATAGGATTGGGTACGGGAGTTAGGGCTTTCAAACCTTCGTGAGAAGCTCTCCAAGCAGTTGGTGAATGCACCAATCATCTTCATCACGTTCATCATTCCGGGATCACCATTCTGATCTCTAGATTGATCTCCAGCCCAAAGTCTCCTATCATTTCTAGGTCCTCCTGACCTTTGAGAAGTTGCACTATTCTTTGCTCTCAACTTTTGGCAATTCGGTTGAGTATGCCCTTGAAGTCCGCAATAGTGGCACACATAAGTTCCTCTAGGACCTCTTTGTGGTCGAGGACGTGACTTGGCACGAGATTCAGATCTGTCTGCAAACTGATTGCGAGGATTTAACATCCGTTGGTTCACCAAATTCTTCTTCTCCTCCACCTCGAGCTTCTCACCAGTAAGGTTAGCTACAACTGGAGCTTCAGCCTTTACAAACTTCACTCCTTTACTAACATTTCCAGACGAACTACCTCCTCCGGTATATCCCAATCCGGATTTGTCTGAGAAGCTCTTTTGAGATGATATAACATCATCTAGCTTCTTGGTGGTAACCCTCTCTACTTTAGCATTAGCTTGCACAACCTCACTCTCAAGAAACCTTACTTTTGTGTAAGCTTCGGACAACTCTCCATTCAGAGTTTCTATCTCACACTTGGCCTCCTTATATCGGATTAGGAGACTTTTGTAGTCCTCCTCAGCCTTCTTCATTTTTCTCACAGCAGCCTTGGCCACCCTTGTGTATTCCCCGGACTTCTCCAAAAGTAAGTTATAATTCTCCTGAAGATTCGCGTTGCTTCCATCTACTTCAGCATCCGATTCTTCAACAATTCCTAGTGATTCATCATCACTATGTTCTCCAAAGTCTTGCACAAGCAGATTCAGTTCATCTGACGACTCAACATGAGCAATAGTCATAAAAGCTGAATAGTTCCCCTTTCCATCACAGCTCTCTTCAAACTCTGAGTCAGACGAATCCGAGTCACTCAAGGTCGTGGCATACACTTTACCTTTCGATTTCAAATAATTCGGACATTCCTTTTTGAAGTGTCCATGCCCGTTACATTCGAAACAAGTGACACCTTGTGTAGGTTGGGATTCTTTTCCATCTTTCCTTTTGAATTCCCTTTTCTCCCTTCCAGAACTTTGGAATTTTCTTTTATCATTAAATTTGCCATTATTTTTGAATTTCAAAAACTTTTTGAAATTTTTGACAAGGTATGCAACATCTTTGTCAACCACATCTTCTCCCGATGAGTCTTGATCTTCCACCTTCTCATTAATGGTCTTTAGAGCAAGAGATTTACTCTTCCGTTGATTGGGCAGCGACATCTCATAAGTCTGCAGAGAACCCACCAGCTCTTGCACTTTGATGTCATCGAGGTCCTTACTCTCTTCAATTGCTGTCACTTTAGCTCGAAAACTTTCCGGCAATGATCGAAGGATCTTTCTTACAATCTTCGAGTCCTCCGTTTTCTCCCCCAAGTTGAACTTGCTGACAACCACTTCATTTAACTTGCCATAGAAAGAGTCAAAAGACTCATCCTCACTCATTTTGAGCTCCTCAAACCGAGTGGTCAGCATTTGTAACTTGGTGTCTTTCACTTTCTTCGTGCCTTCATAGGTAGTTTCCAAAATCTCCCATGCTTCTTTGGCCACGGTAATATGAGAAATCCTGTGAAATTCATCTGGAGACACACCACAGAAAATAGCATTGAGTGCTTTACTGTTAGCATTAGATGCAGCAAGTGCTGCCTTATCCCATGTGGATTTTGCTGCCTCTGGTTTGGTCCAACCAATCTCAACAGCATCCCAAACGGATTCATCAATAGAACACAGAAAAGCTTTCATTCGAACCTTCCAAAAAGCATAATTACTACCATCAAAATATGGAGGTGCATTTAGGGATTGAGACCTATCCATCTCAAAAGGGAGTCAAGGATCACACAATGGTAATGAAACCAATATCAGTGTACCCGCTCTGATACCAATTGAAAGTTCAAAAACGTGTAAAAACACCTTTGAACGTTTAGACCCCCAAATAACAACTTAATCAATTCAAGCAATATGTCAAACAACTAGTGTGCGGAAACTTAACATATGCTATCATACGAAATTGATTAAATACTATCTAAACCATAACAAAATAAAATCCACAGCAGATAATTTAAAGGCAAAGATAGAGGAAGGAAGATGCAAACACAAAGACAACACGCGATGTGTTATCGAAGAGGAAACCGAAGTCCTCGGCGAAAAACCTCTCCGCCGCCCTCCAAGCGGTAATCAATCCACTAGAAAATATAGTTGGGATACAAGGACAGCAATAGACCCTCCAAGCCTAATCTACCCAGTGCACCTAAGCCCTCCAAGCTTCTTGCTCCAATGAGGTTGCGCCGAACCTTTTTCTTTTCTAGCTTCTCGGATTCCGCTACTAGACCGTAGCATCAACCAATGAAGATTGGTTCCTTCCTAACTGCTTCCCAGAAATCCAAACAGCAGTCTCACAATGATGATGATGGTGAGAACCTGGTTTGGTATAAAGTCTCTCAAGGATTTGACAATGGAGAGGAAGAGAGTTGAGGAATTTGAAGAGATTCTAAGGTAGAGATTGTGGGTGAAACAATCTGGTTTTTCTTTAGGGTTTCTCTCTCAAAATTCTCTCTGGAAGCTCTCTTTCAATCGTGGGTAATAGGGGTATTTATACTGGAGTGGAGAGGAATGTGAAACGTCAGAATTCTACAAAACAGGGGTGGCTCGCGGCTTGACCTCGCGGCTTGACTAAGTCGCGAGATCCAGTCGCGAGATAACCGTATGGCCAGTTGTCCTGTTTTGTCCTGTAGTGCTCCAGCTAGCAGACTGTTCACCTTCCAGCATGCTTGGCACGTGAGGTTGCTTCTGGCGGCTTGAAGCCGCGAGTCACCCGCGAGACCCAGCCGCGACACTCTGTTTTCTTGCACACTCTTGAGCAAACTTCACTCTATCTCACTCACTACCCTTACATCAAACCCACCTAAATACAGGGTTACTAAATGCTGAATTACAAGCAAATTTGGCACGGAATAAAGCCAATAAGATGGTTGAATAAATTCAACCTTACAAAAAGCATGAGGATACTATGCCCATATTTGATACTAAAAAATCCTATATTATTATTTTATACTTTCAAGAGTTATAACAGGACAGGAATTTGAATAATGTATGTCTACTTTTTGAAAATATTAAGAATTATCAAGAGATATTAGTTTAACAATTAAGTCCTTTTGTAGTAGTATTTTGAGTTAAGTAATGTGTTTGAGCATGGTGAGAGAGTGAAATTATGTGTGTGTGTTTAATAGTTAGTTTGTTTCTAAAAAAAAAAAAAAAAACAGTTGAACTATTAGGGTCGTGATAAATCATAAAGGTGTAATCTGTACTAATATTTATAGACATAAGTCGAAGAGTCATATTATTCTAGTCTGTACTATATTATTTATGGGGTCCTGTTGGTGAGTATAGAAGGACATTAGTCAAGGTTAAATTTTTTATTAGTATAATTTTTATTTTTTTTTATTTTTATGGGAAACATAGAAATTTTATTAAGCACCTTTAAAAGAAATTACATCATGGAAAAGAGCTTGTTCTAAGAAAGAAAGATTCTCTTCCATCCAAGGAGAAAAATCAACTATACCCTTGGCATGCTTAGCTAAAAGATGAGCTGGCCTATTGCTCTGTCGACATTAACCTTGAAGCCGTTTACTGGAGGAGGAATCCAAGATTCCAAGAGGCCACAATTGCTTCTTGGGTTGACGTGGGCTGAGGTTCATCCACTGCAGCATTATACTTTTCTAAGTGATATAGTATTGATTGATTTATTTTGGGGAGTTGCACAAAATTCATTTAAATAATTTACATTTATTTATTAGCTTTTATTACTTCCTAATACGGTGACATGCAGTTGATTATTCTTTAACTAGTGCAATTGAGTATCCATTTTTTTTTTTGGTAGATAATAAGAGTTTTATTGATGAAAAAGAACAATGTGTTTACGATTGTAAACTCATTGCCCTTGAAACAAATACAATCAAATCATAAGGAAAGTCTAATAGAGATAAGGAATTCAGACAAGGAACTACAATGCGTAAGACCCTAAATACGAGACCACTCAAACAAAGTCCTAGCAAGCAAGTTCTTCAACATATCTATAGGTCTCTCAATGTCCTCAAAAGTTCGGGCATTTCGTTCTTTCCATACTAACCACATAAGGCATGCTGGTACCATATTCCAAACATTTGAAGAATAAGTTCCCAACCAATTCCTCCAAGCAAAAAGAAGAGAAACAATAGTATCTGGCATCACCCACTGAACCCCAAACATAATAAGGACCTCACTCCACAAAGCATACGCAAACTTACAATGAAGCAAAAGGTGATCCGCAATTTCCTCATCATAGCTACATAGACAACACCAATTAACAAGGGGCAAGTTCTTCTTAACAAGGTTATCTATTGTAAGAATCCCACCCCTAGCAGCAGTCCATAAAAAGAGAGATACCCTTTTAGGTACCTTTACACGTCAAATGCTCTACCAAGAGAAAGAAACAAAAGGGGCTTTCAATAAAGCAATATAAAAGGATTGTACATCAAAAACACCACTACGATTCAACTACCAAATCAAGATATCCTCACCCTTCCCACTAGGTATCCTAGTAGAGACATGCTCATAGAAAGAATAAAATCTCTACAACTCCCATTCATTAAAGTTGTGACGAAAAAGGAAGTTCCATCTCCTACCTCCCCCATCTGGTGCAAAAATAAACATGTCAAAAATCAGAGCTTTCTGAACCACAGCACAGGCAAACAATTCCGAGTATAATTCTTTCAAAAAAATAGGACCACTCCAAGGGTCGTGCCAGAACCAAATACAATTGCCCTCTCCCACTGCATACACCACATGACCGAAAAAATTGTCTGCACCTTTCCTAATATTCTTACATAACCCACAACCATGAGTCCCTCTCACAACTCTAGTGCACCAACCTCCACTACCCTCTCCATATTTGGTGGCTATTACCAGATGCCATAAATGGGTAGCTTCCTTCCCAAATCGCCAAAGCCACTTCCCAAGTAGAGCTTGGTTAAAAAGCCCAATCTTCCGAATCCCTAAACCCCCTACCTCCACCAGCCAAACAACCTTATCCCAGGCAAGAAACGGATATCTGAAAACTTCATTAGAACTCCCCCAAAGGAAATTTCTTTGAATCCTCTCTAGTCTATCTGCTATATGCTGTGGAATTGTAAACAACGATAGATAATAAGTTAGGAGACTCGACAAAGTACTTTTCAATAAAGTAAGCCTACCTTCTTTTGACAAATACAACCGCATCCAACTAGAGAGCTTTTTCTCCACCCTTTCTAAAATAGGATTCCAAATCGAAGCATCCTTAAAATGTGCCCCAAGAGGCATACCCAAATAAGACATAGGCAAAGAACCAACCTTACAACATAAAATATGAGCCAAAGCATCCAAATTCCCAACCTTACCAACTGGCACAATTTCACTCTTGCCAACATTCACTTTTAAGCCTGTAATATCTTCAAAAAAGATCAACACCATCCGTATATATAATAATTGTTCCCTAGATGCGTCACAAAAAAAAAAAAATAGTATTATCAACAAACAAAAGATGAGAAATATGCAAACCTCCTCACGCATTGGGGCTTGCCTGGAACCCCCTAAGAAAGTCACCCTTTTCTGTCCTCTTCAATAACCTACAAAGCACCTCCATCACCAACAAGAACAAAAGTGGAGATAAAGGATTTCCTTGACGAAGACCACGCGAGCTACCAAAAAAGCTAGCCAGGGACCCACTAATAAGCACTGAGAAATGAATTGTAGTGATACAAGCCTTCATCCACCTCCCCACTTCTCCCCAAAACCCATCCACTCCATAAGGTAAAACAAAGCATTCCAATTTACATGATCATAAGCCTTCTCTATATCCAACTTAATAATCACACCCAGATTACTACTCTTTAATCTACTATCCAAGCATTCGTTTGTTATGAGAAAAGAGTCAAGAATATGTCTTCCCCCAACAAAGGCATTCTGGGATTTGGATATAAGTTTGTCCAATACATTTCGAAGCCTAAAAGCCAACACCTTTGACAAAAGTTTGTACAAACTTCCCACAAGGCTAATAGGCCTAAAATCTTTAATATTGACAGCATTAATCTTCTTAGGTATCAAACACAGAAAAGTAACATTTAGAGATTTCTCAAAGATGCATTGGCCATGAAAGTCTGAAAAAAAAAATCCATAACGTCATCTTCAATCACACACTAACACTTTTGAAAGAAAGCTAAAGTAAAGCCATTAGGACCAAGAGCCTTATCACCCTCGGCCTCCCAAAGAGCCACAATGATCTCCTCCCAATCAAACTCCCTTTCAAGAGAAAACCTATCAGACTCATCCAAACTAGCAAAATCTAACCCATCAACAGTGGGCCTCCTAGCTTCAGGTTCCTGATATAGACTCTTATAAAACCCCACCACCTGATCCTGAATATCTGATTTAACTTCATACATAATGCTATCAACCTCCACACCACTCATGGTATTAACTCGTCTATGTGAATTAGCAAGCCTGTGGAAAAACCTAGTGTTATTGTACCCCTCTTTTAAGAACAAAGCCCTTGATTTCTGGATCCAAGAAATCTCCTCCAAAGAAGCTAAAAACTCAATCTCTGCCTTAATATCTATTTTTCTTGCTTTGTCTGCCGTAGACAACACTTGCATCCCTTCTCTCATATCAAGATCCAACAGCTCAGACAACAAACATTTTTTTTTTCTAAAATGCACATCCCCAAAAACAAGTTTATTCCAACACTTCAAGTCTTTTTTAAGAGCCTTCATTTTACATGCTAGAACATAACTAGAGGATCTCCTAAAATGATAACCGTTCCACCAACACCGAACTTGATCCACAAAACCCTCCACTTTAAGCCACATATTCTCAAATTTAAAGGGACTTTTCCCCCTTGCCATGCCTCCTGCCTCCACTAGAATAGGACCATGATCCAAAACCACACGAGGGAGAGGCCTTTGAATCACATTCGAGAAGTGTTCCTCCCAATCAGCTGAAACTAAAACTCTACCTATACGAGACATAGAAGGGTTCACTGAATCTCTAAACCACGTATACTTACCCCTAACCAAAGGAAGATCAACCAAAAAATTCCTCTCGATAAAGTCTAAAAAATTGAACATGCCTGGACTAAACGAATTACAACCAAGACGCTTTGCCGGGTATCTAATAATGTTGAAATCACCAAAAACACACCAAGTTGAACTCCATATCCAAACAATACCATCTGCCACCCCCTTCAACAAGATCGAAACAAAAAAGCTTCCCACCACACAATCAATTTTCTCATACACCCTCGTGTCCCAGGTCACAAGAATACCTCCCACTATGTGAATGGCATCTAAAGCCACCCAATCTACAAAAGAGTTGCCCTAAAGACTTTTCACAGTAGCAGAATTGGTACAGTCCAGTTTGGTTTCTTGAAAACACACTACATCACACTTCCATTCCTTGAGTAAGTTCTTCACAGTATCCCTCTTCTGAGGATTGTTAAATCCTCTCACATTCCAAGATAAAAGTCTCAAATTTATGGACAACCATCAAAGCCCAACCCATTGAACTTCACAATCTCTCTGGTTCATTTACCAGCTTGCCCATCATAATTAACTGTAGAAATTATATTCCGTAATTCCCTCATACCTTTTGTAGAGGATGAAGTAGTACGGCAAAGACTACCTGCCATAGCTTGTTTCTCCCACACTTTCTCAAGTCGTTGAAAAAATTCAACACACTACCTTTCATAGGAATCGATGGGGAAACCCACCCACTTACCAAACCCTTTAACCTTCTTACTTACTCAAGCCAAAGGTTCCAAATCATCTTCCACAGAGATGTCAACTGGGTCATCTTCCTCTGTCATTAAAACCAGACCCTCATTAGGATCCCATTGAGCCAGAGGTACAAATTCCATCAACTAATGATCCTTCTCGTCCTTATCAGACCTCATGGGATGAACCCAATTCAACAACAACGTCTCTTCTTCGAAAGAACCCAAAACCAATTCAAAAATAGGAGAAAAACAGTTTTGTTCCAATAAAGACTGATGGCAAGACACCTCAGCAATCTTTATTGGTGTCGTCGAACACCCCACTTTAGAAGAATCCACAGTATTGATGAAGCTAGGTTGACCATCAGAGTTTGAAACACACAAAGCCTCCATAACCCCATTGATCTGATAGTCAATCGTTGGGACATCGGCAACTGAAACAGTGGAAGGGACCCCCCCCCCACCTCGGCGCCGATGCCTGGATAACCCATCGGAACAAAACCCATTTGCACCACCATCTTGGAACCCCTATTGGAAGTTGAAAAATCCCCTCCCATCTCACCGGTACAAGGAGCCACTAGCGTTGACTTCTTGACAAAGTCGTGGGAGCTTGATCCTTCACCTCGCTCACAAAATCGTGACTCGGAACAAAACCCGTCTGCACCACCATCTTGGAACCCCTATTGGAAGTTGAAAAATCCCCTCCCATCTCACCGGTACAAGGAGCCACTAGCGTTGACTTCTTGACAAAGTCGTGGGAGCTCGATCCTTCACCTCGCTCACAAAATCGTGACAATCCTTGTGTTTTCAGGTGGTTTGAGTCACCGGTTTGTATCTACTGAGTTTTGGCCAAAAGGTCATCTTGGGCTTGCTTAATAGGCCCACCATGTGCTTGCTTAACAGGCCCAAGTCTAGTAGGTGCTATAACGTCCTTAACAGACTTAGGTTGAACAAAATTGGCCCACTTCACCACACGTTGGCCCTTACCATCAAGCTCAATAGATATATTTAAAGAAAAATGGGCCTGAGTCCACTTAAAAGAAGATGCACCTATTGGCCTTCCAGATACAAGGTCGGTTGAGATATTTGTTTTTGAATAAAATCAAATCCCCCAAATCCCTCCTTCTGATTTAAAGTGCCAGAAAGTTTAGGAAACTGCTTCTCCAAATCTAAATCACTTCCTAATTTCACGTGACCATTAATATCTTTCCAAACATGGTTCCTTGGATTACTGGTGGGTTTTACAAACCTACCACCGCCATCAGCCACCTCCTTCTCCGGCCTAGAAACAGGTTTTCCCAAGAAGAAATCACTTAACTTCCTTTCAAGAAAAGCCTAGCCACCCTTATAAAAACCTTTGGAAAAAACAAACAACCATGTCTAGCCCCATTATGATACTCAAATATTTCCACAAAAAAACCACCCTTTTTTAGCCTACTAGAGCACTCCAAAATTTATAATTCTCATGAAATCGTTTAAAAAAATGTTGCTTGCTAAAATCCCAACGGCATAACTCTACCAAGCATGCAATAATCCAATCCGAACCCGGATAGAACCATGATACCTACCCCGTTTTTTAGTAATGGAATAAGAATCCATACGACCTCCGTCAAAAGCCAAGAAGCAGACCTTTGTGTCAATGTGAAAAAAAAGCAGATTTCCCCCGTTCCCCCATGTGAAGGTGAAGGTGAAGGCTTGTTAAGAACGGGATGTGCTTGTAGAAGAAGGTTGCAACTTAAGAGGATTAAGATTCTGAGGGGGTAAGGATGGTTGGGTCGGCGTGTGGTGGGGTATGTACTGACCAAACATATTTAGCATTTGACAAGAGGTTATAGCTCAACTAAAACCTTTTCATATTTTAATGAAGATGTCTAAAGTTGAAATCTCTTCATTCCAAATATTGAATTATTAATATATATTATATGCGGTATTTATTTACATAAATTAAAGAGTCATGATTTGCAAGAGTCTAGACTAGAATTGACTTAGGGGACTCTTTTCAAGTATACTAGCTTCATCACATGTTGCTCTTTTTTCTTTTTCGTTTTTGTCTAGTGTATGTGAGATTAGGAATTAAGGAAATTGGAAAATATTTTATAAAAAAAACATAAAAATAAAATAAAAGAAACTAGTGAGTCTTGATAAAGTAAAAAAACATGGTCTTGAGGGAAATATCAAAGTGGATTGAGAACCCTTTTTTTTTTTTTTTAATTTAATTTTTGGATAAGTTTGTTTGAAGACATGGATTAGTAGGAGAGTATCCTATTTTGTAGGCATTTTATGTGAAGTTAGAGATATATTTTTACCAGCTTGTCCTTGAGTTTTGTCCCTATTAAACGTAGGGTTTAGGGGTATTTTTAAACCAAATAATAGTTCAGCCTTAGGAAGAGAATCCTCTTATAAATAGTATAGGTATACACGGATTATGTACTAAGTTTTAAAAATTAGGACATTGCCTATATGGAGTGCATTAGTGCACAAAAGATAGGCCGTGTGAGATTCAACTTGTGCAACAATAAATAGGATTTAGATTTTCTAGATTTTCTAAAGTACTCTACCAAATAAATTTCTTTAAATCTTAAGGACTCTTTTATGATTTAAGGGTATAAATTTTACCATGTCAACATTCCACTAACAGTACTCTTAGGGCATGTTTGTAATAGGCGCTGTAATGTAATAGTTATTCCTATGGTTTTTTTTTTTTTTTGAAATATTCCTATAGTTTAATTATTCTTTAGTTTGATTATGGTTTTATATAAAGAATAGTAATTCTTTATGAATAGCTATTCTTCAAAATGAGGAATAACTATTCATCTTTAAAGGGTTGTATTAACTATTCATTAGTAAGTGCAATAATTTCAAAATTTAATATATTTCTAAATAAACAAACTTTCTATATACATCTAATAATTATAAAAATAAAAAATCATAAAAAATAACACATATCTCTCTTAAATTTAAAAATAACAATTTTAATGAGATATAATTGTATAAGTAAGATATTTCCTAAAATAAATATTAAGTTTTATTATAATGTTATAACTCATAACCAAATTAATGAATATGTTTAGTTATTACATTACAATACACTTAATTACTAGTAATAAAAATTACAATTCATGTCGTAATTTTTATTTAATGTACCAAACGTACCGTTAAAATAATAAAATAATATTACAAATAAAACAATTAAGATTATTATAAGTAACATAACAAAATTCATATTTTTAAAATTTAAGTAAATTTATTTAGTAGAATGCCTTGAGAAAATTAGGATATCTGAACCCCAATAATTAATGTTATAAAAGCAAAGTACACGTTTCCAGTCTCGACACAAAAGCAAAGGGCCAACCCTCAAAGCATTCAAATAGCGTTTTCATAGTTTATTCTCAAAAAAAGAAAAAAAAAGCATTTTCATAGTCTTATTCCAATACCGCGAACTCTTCGACTTCCTCTCTCTCTCTCTCTGTCTCTTCCCCGGCCAAACAAGAAGAAGAAGAAGAACAGAAGAAACAAGAAGAAGGAGAAGAAGAAGAACAGAAGAAAATTACAGGGCGAAAAATCAAAGAAAGCTGTAAGCAAGGTTTCTGTGTATTCCCTGGCTTTTTTTTTTTTTTTTTTTGGCCAAAGCGATTTTAGTACTTCTCTGAAGTTTAAAGCTATCTTTTTTTAGTCACGACTTGTTTTTAGTCCTTACGGAGCGTTTTTAGTTTGGCCACATCAGTTAAACGTGATCACCCTAAACTTTACGGACTAATCATGTATTCAAGCCATTAATTGATAAAACATGTGTGTTTTAAGAATTGATGAATGGTTGTGTCTGTGTCATATCTGTATGGTTCATAATATAGGTCCCATTGTGTGGGGTCTTACAAATAGCAACACTCTTTATAGATTTTATGGAATCACTTCCATTTCGTCCGTAATCTTTCGTATTTCGTTTAGTTATTAATAATCTATATTATTAATAAGTTTATTACTAATGAAAAAGTGATGTTTTAGGTGTAACTTAAGACTTAAAACAGTAACATACTATTAATTATTACTTTTAAAAGAACAAATTTGGATAAGTGAATCTGCATTGAGCTTTTATTTGTCTGAACATTTTATGTGAGTTTTGGCTTTCATGATTTATGATCTACTTGCTGCTTTCGTGCTTAATTACTTGTCTTTGTATTTGATAGTTTGTCTGTCAGATTTAATATTTCATGAATATTTTAGTTTTATGTGGCAGATTTAATATTCCTAGGTTAATTTGTGATATCATATATTTATATATTAATTATTATTTTTTCTAATTTTCAATTGCCTATAGCTCCATGATGATGTTGTAACTGGATTTTATTAAAGTGTAACTGTTGTATGGGCAGATTGTTAAAATTAATGAGTAGGGTGTCTTCTTCTGATCCTAATAGTCTCAATCGATTTACTAATATTGCGGCACAAGTTGAGGAAAAGATCTTCCGCTACGCAACAACCAAGGTACACTGGTCAATCACAGTTTTCAGCAACTTCCTTGTTTGTTTTTATTTATTTTTTAATTCACAGTGCTAGTTCTTGGCTTTTAACAATTACTTGTATGCTTACCATCTTTTGTTAAAAGAAAAAAAGTAATTAGTATAAGTAGTAATTTTTTATTTACTTAGACCAAATGTGTATTGCCAATGAAGTCTAGCTTTAATGACACTTCCTTCTCCCATAAGGTCGTGGATGCATCCACTGAATGTGTGTGACTTGTCAATAACAAAATATGAAACGTGATTTTGCATAAACCTCATTCTTCTACCATTCAACTATGATTTATGGTTCTTTTTATTTTTGTTTCATTTTTCTTTTTAGATTTGGAGTTGTATACTTAAAGTAGTCTTTCTAATGATTTATTTGATTTATTGCTTGTTAAATACTACTTATGCAGCTGTCTAGGACCCATGAATCTCATCCTCCACCAATTGTTTGTGGGAAGAGGAAGTGCCATTTATTGCAAATACCATTAAATATTTTTGTGATGTTAAGTCTTTTTGACTTTGGTGCTCACCTTTACTTAATGAACTTGTGAAGCAAAATGAATGCTTGAGTTTGAGATGGCCAAGGTTGGGTAGATTTGGTCTCACTGTAGCTCAACAATTACTATTAAACCCAGTTATTAATAGATTTTGAATAATGCAATATGTTTCAGCAATGATCTATCTGGTGTATAACAATGTGCAATCTTGTTTAATTGAGCCCTTGAAACCTTTCTTGATTTCAAAAAAGTTGGTGGGTCTTGGTAGGGCTTTTACAGTTTAATATACTCAAGGAGGTAAGCAACTGTTTATATGTTTTTCTTTTTTTTTTGATAATCATATGTTTTTCTTTATTCTTAGTGGATCTCCCAATTTCTATTTAAACTAAGAAATTGCACGTTTACTGCATATTAGATTGTACATTGATTCTCATAGCAATATGAAAAATTGCACACGGTTATGGAATGAGGATGGCAGTTATGTCTCTGTTGGACTTAATGTGCCTATATTATTCTAGTCAAAATAGAGGGATAATTAAATGTCTGTGCTGTTTTGTTTTTTACTTTTTTTTTTCCTTTTTCTTTTTATAGTACAGAAGAAAAGAGATAACTCAAATATCAATTAATCAAAATCTTTGATTTCTTTGAGTACATTGAGCACTAGTGTGTAGGACTCTTTCTTCTGTTAGTGGCAATACGAGTCCTATTTGACTAGTGAACTAAAGACCTAATAAGCCTAAATAAAGGCTAACTTGGACTAAAAGAAAACAAATAAACTCAAGAAACTTAGAATCTTCAAAAAAAATTCTAGACTTGACTCTATTACTGAAATTTCCTCAATTTGTAGGAGTTGCAAAAAATTACTGATCTGATCCTCATTACAAATGAAACCATTACTTGCAAAACAAAAACCTAAAATAAAACCTGATTTAAATCTAAAGATGTCTATCTCAATTGCCACCTCCACCCCTTATAAGTTCTAGGTGTGGGTGAGGTGGTGGGTGAGGTTGTGGGTTCAAAACCCATCAGGTGTGTGTGTAACTCACCGTTTTTATTTATTTATTTTTTAAAAAAACCTACTTAATCATCAAGAAACTAGAAATTTAAAACTATATGACTCTTGCTTTGATTGGACCCTCCATTTTGGAGCTATTTATGAAAAGATGTTGAAACCGAAAATCACACTAAAGACAGCAACTTGACTCTTATTTGATGGCTTCGTCGACAATGATTAGCAAATATAAGCAGTTTGTTTATGGAGAAGCTCGTTGGGGGCAAGGATATGTTATGTTCGAATTTTTTAGGTTTGGGTGCTCATTTGACATTCTACTCAAATTGTGTCAATTTTTTTCTGGATTAGGTTTGGGACATACTTGCAGCATATTTAAAAAAAAAATTCATTTTGTTCCTCACGTTGACTTCTTGATAAAGCTTTTTAAAAAATAACCCAAAAATGGAACACAAATAAAAAAATTATGGAAGGATTGGCAGATGGGGGAACTCTGATCAATGTGGTTCTGGCCTATTTTCTGCTTGCTCTTCACAATATGTGTTGGTATCTCTCGTCTGCTACATGGATCAATCTATCAGTTGAAAACTTATGATGAAATTGCAGCAATTCTTTTCCTGCGGAATTGTGTGATGTATTTTAAACGGAAAAATTAATAACAATAAGTACCTCTTCAATCTTCATTTATGCGTAACTTTGGTTTATTGTTTTCATTAAGACTATGCACAGGCTGTGAAGTTGACCTTCAGTTTTAATTGGACATATCCATGTTCTCTGTACTCAGGATATTTATCTAAAAGGAATATGCAAGAAGATGGCATTGATGGATAACTCAAGCAGCAGCATTGTTGCTTCCTCATCCAGCCAAGGTAACAGGATTTTAGACACTATAAATTGCACAGTTTATCTTTCCTTTCCTCCTTTAACCTCAACTCAACATGCAAGGAAACATTAAGAAAAGTTCAGTGGCTGCTAATTTTTTTTACTCATATGTCTTTTATTTATTTGTCTCATACTTGAAGTTGTTAGCCATGCCATGTTTTGCTCCAATGAGCCTATAACTCAACTGATACGTCATCTTCCCATAGTAATGGGATAGAGCGTGAGGTCATGGGTTCAAGACCCACTGGATGTGTGTGTAACTTACTAGTTACTAATAATAATCATAATAAAAAAAAACCTTGCTAAGGTTTGCTGTAACATACTGTTTATTTATAGAATGTCTTAAGAGGTATCCTGTCCTTTTTCATTGTAATGAATACACTTTTCTTGCACTTCTTTTGTGGAGCCAAAATGTTTTTTAGTTGTTGCTGTTATTTAACAAGCAATAAAAGAGAAGGATAGGGGTAATTGTACATAAAAGCTTTAAAGAGGATGATGTCAAGGTTAAGAGGATAGGAGAAAAATTTGTTAATAGAGCTTGTTTTAGGGGAATAAACATTTAACATAGTTAGCATATATGATCCTCAAATAAGTTTAGAAGTATCCATTAAGCAACATTTATAGGAGGATATGAATGAATTGTTTCAAAGGATACCAATGAAGAAAAAATTTCTGTTGGGGGAGACTTGAATAATCATATCGGGAAAGGTAGTTTAGTTTTGAGAGGAAAATGGAGGGTAGAGATATGCATTAAGAAGCAAGTCAAGGATGCTATCCTAATTACATAGTGGCTTATGATTTAATATTGGCTACGATCATTTGCATCAATTTTAGCCTAAGAACCTACTTATTCTATTTTATATACTTGCCTTACAAAAAACCCCACATCAGATTATATATTTTACACTACATTTCATTAAAATATCAAAATTTCTTGATTATTTTTAATTCTTTCTCTTTCTTCACACACAACACCACCATCCACTCTCTTCCTTGTCCTCGGGATAGATAAAAAAAGAATAAAAAAATAAATACAAAATGAATAGTGTTAGTTTAAATTACAGGTGTGTTGTGGGTTCAAAACCCATCAGGTGTGTGTGTAACTCACCGTTTTTATTTATTTATTTTTTTTAAAAACCTACTTAATCATCAAGAAACTAGAAATTTAAAACTATATGAGTCTTGCTTTGATTGGACCCTCCATTTTGGAGCTATTTATGAAAAGATGTTGAAACCGAAAATCACACTAAAGACAGCAACTTGACTCTTATTTGATGGCTTCATCGACAATGATTAGCAAATATAAGCAGTTTGTTTATGGAGAAGCTCGTTGGGGGCAAGGATATGTTATGTTCAAATTTTTTAGGTTTGGGTGCTCATTTGACATTCTACTCAAATTGTGTCAATTTTGTTCCGGATTAGGTTTGGGACATACTTGCAGCATATTTTAAAAAAAAATTTCATTTTGTTCCTCCCGTTGACTTCTTGATAAAGCTTTTTAAAAAATAACCCAAAAATGGAACACAAATAAAAAAATTATGGAAGGATTGGCGGATGGGGGAACTCTGATCAATGTGGTTCTGGCCTATTTTCTGCTTGCTCTTCACAATATGTGTTGGTATCTCTCTTGTCTGCTACATGGATCAATCTATCAGTTGAAAACTTATGATGAAATTGCAGCAATTCTTTTCCTGCGGAATTGTGTGATGTATTTTAAACAGAAAAATTAATAACAATAAGTACCTCTTCAATCTTCATTTATGCGTAACTTTGGTTTATTGTTTTCATTAAGACTATGCACAGGCTGTGAAGTTGACCTTCAGTTTTAATTGGACATATCCACGTTCTCTGTACTCAGGATGTTTATCTAAAAGGAATATGTAAGAAGATGGCATTGATGGATAACTCAAGCAGCAGCATTGTTACTTCCTCATCCAGCCAAGGTAACAGGATTTTAGACACTATCAATTGCACAGTTTATCTTTCCTTTCCTCCTTCAACCTCAACTCAACATGCAAGGAAACATTAAAAAAAAGAAAAGTTCAGTGGCTGCTAATTTTTTTTACTCATATGTCTTTTATTTATTTGTCTCATACTTGAAGTTGTTAGCCATGCCATGTTTTGCTCCAATGAGCCTATAACTCAACTGATACATCATCTTCCCATAGTAATGGGATAGAGCGTGAGGTCATGGGTTCAAGACCCACTGGATGTGTGTGTAACTTACTAGTTACTAATAATAATCATAATAAAAAAAAACCTTGCTAAGGTTTGCTGTAACATACTGTTTATTTATAGAATGTCTTAAGAGGTATCCTGTCCTTTTTCATTGTAATGAATACACTTTTCTTGCACTTCTTTTGTGGAGCCAAAATGTTTTTTAGTTGTTGCTGTTATTTAACAAGCAATAATAGAGAAGGATAGGGGTAATTGTACATAAAAGCTTTAAAGAGGATGATGTCAAGGTTAAGAGGATAGGAGAAAAATTTGTTAATAGAGCTTGTTTTAGGGGAATAAACATTTAACATAGTTAGCATATATGATCCTCAAATAAGTTTAGAAGTATCCATTAAGCAACATTTATAGGAGGATATGAATGAATTGTTTCAAAGGATACCAATGAAGAAAAAATTTCTGTTGGGGGAGACTTGAATAATCATATCGGGAAAGGTAGTTTAGTTTTGAGAGGAAAATGGAGGGTAGAGATATGCATTAAGAAGCAAGTCAAGGATGCTATCCTAATTACATAGTGGCTTATGATTTAATATTGGCTACGATCATTTGCATCAATTTTAGCCTAAGAACCTACTTATTCTATTTTATATACTTGCCTTACAAAAAACCCCACATCAGATTATATATTTTACACTACATTTCATTAAAATATCAAAATTTCTTGATTATTTTTAATTCTTTCTCTTTCTTCACACACAACACCACCATCCACTCTCTTCCTTGTCCTCGGGATAGATAAAAAAAGAATAAAAAAATAAATACAAAATGAATAGTGTTAGTTTAAATTTACACAATTACTATAGCAATTTTACAAAGTGTAAAAATGATGTGAGTCATTTTCAGGCAAAACTGTGTAAATTTTACACATTTTTCTATTTTAAACCTATTGATGTGAGTGCTTTAACACTTGGTTCGAGAAGTGGGAATCATGCTAAATTATTTTATCTTTACTTGAAAGGTTGATAAAGGATGTCATAAAGATTGTAAAGAGATACTAGTAGAGTATAATAACACAATAGATGTTGATGACACTAGATGTTTGTGTTGGAAGATGGAGAAGAAACGATGGAGGAAGGGGAAACATAAAAATTATGTGGTGGAATTTAATAGGAGGGAAGAGCAAGTTTTGTTTAGAGATGGAATGGTTAAATAAAAATGATAGATAGATGAATATGTTGATAGGATGTGGGGGGAAAGGGCTAGTTGTATTATAATAATTTTGTCTAAAAAGTTACTTGGAGAATGTAGAGGATGTGGGTCATCGTCCAAATAGGTTTGGTGGTAAAATGAAGAAGTTCAGACTGTAGTTTGTTAAAGATCAATAGTTATGAAGTCTACATAAATATAGAATCTGGGGGCGTATGAAAATGCAAGGGAGCGAGAAAGGAAACCAAAAGGAGGTTGCAAAAGATTAGATTTTAGACATATGACAAATTATATGATTAGATTTTAGAATTATGACAAATTATATAGCAAGTGAAGGACGGAGAGAGGGATATATTTATGAACTTGGGAAATTTGACAAGGGAAAGAAAACAAGAGACTTAGTGATGCACGAAAACTTCTTAAAGGGGATTGAGAATCAACAAGAACCGAAAAATAAAATTAAACCTAGGAATTAACACCAAGCAAGATACAGAATTAGGAATTAGCAGGGTGACCCTAGGAATTTTTTCTAAGATAGTCATTAAAAAATATAAAGTCTAACGAAAAAAAAACATGAATATATTGATTTAAAAATAAAAAATAAAAAAACATGCAAATACATGAACTTTTTATGTTATCTATCCAAAAAAAAAAAAAAAGTACATGAAGTTTTACTAAAAAAATAAAAAGGCAAAAAGGACTAATGAGAGATAAAGTAAAAACTAAGAATGTTGAGATGAAAGTAATAAAGTGAGAGAGAGTCTAAAATGATTATAGAGAAGAGAAAAATGGGGAGAGAGAGAGAGAGAGAGAGTAACAGATGACACCTACACTGACTGTGAGCAAAGCTATTGAGCATAGTAGAGCTGTTGGTGCCGCTAAGAAGAACTCATAGCCACAATATCTCTCTTGGTATCATTTTTAGGAAAAATGAAATTAGGGATTATTTTAATGAAATGGGTTGAACGAATAATGAATTTGAATGATTAAGGTTTCTTATATTTTGGTTTTGAATGGGCTTTTTGTTCATTTGTTGTTGTTAGGCCTAATATTGTTGTTGTTTGAGCTATTTTTGCTGCTATATGAGCTAATGTTTATTGTTGTTATTTTTTGGACTTTCATTTTTTTGTTTAAGAGGTTAAGGATTATGTTTGGGGGCCAAGATTATTTTTGTTGAACCCAAATTCTTACAATTCTCAAGTCAAAGTGTTCAATATTATTTTTAGGGTAGACAAAACAGATTAGTTTAAAAATAATTATGTATGTAATTTTTTTTTTTTGGCAAGTCAGGGTGTTCATATGAACACATTGAGCTCAACGTAAAGTCGTACCTGGGATATAGTACCAAGCGAGATAGAAACACTTAAGGAATTAACACCTGGGGTTGGTTTTATACCCTGAATTGTTTGGATTTGTATTGCTCTGTATATAAGTGTGTGTTGTGCTGGTGTATGTTGAGTAGCAAGCATGTATTAGGTTGATATGGGTTATATAAGCAACTACAAGGAATTGTAGTTTACATCTTGCAAAAAAAGAAGCATTTTACCTGATATTAAGCAGCTTAATAGTCATTGAACCTCACAATTCTGATAAACTGCATATGCCATTGCTTTATGTCTACCAATATAATGCTGTGTTTGCCATCCATGATCTATTACAGGTACAGAGCTTTCTGAGGCAGATGCAACTGGGGACAGCTCAAGGTTGCGGAATGTGCCTGGATTTGCTCATAACATAATGGGAAATTCAGTAAATCAGCTGCAACCAATTATTGCCACTACCAAGAGTGAGATGTCTGCAAGCCAGCCTTTGCAACTGGTGGTTTCCCAGCCAGACCAACCTCAGCAGTTGCAAAATCACCAGTTGCAAAGGCTGTACAATAATCGCCTTCCACAGAAGCAGCAGACTGGATCACAAAATATTCAGCAACAACACATGCAGCAGAAAATTTCATCACAACAGTTGCATCAACAGGTGCCAGAGCAGCAGTCAAGTGCTACACTGTTTAATTGGAATCAGCAATTTATGCAGCAAATAAATACTTCAGAGCAGCAGCAAAATTCCTTGAGTCAAGGGTACAAATCAAATACATTCCAGCAGCCATTTGGCTTGCCAAGTAATGTTTCTGGAGTGTTGCAACTGCAAAAGGTGGTTGCACCTCAGTCAAATGTCTTGAAACTACAGTCACATCAGCCTCTGACACCCATGCTTCGACCTGTGGAGGTCACTGCCGCACAACATGAGGTCCCACAAACCTTACAGTCAACTCAGTTTCATCAGCTACAAGGTTCTCCAATGAAACTTAATCTATCAGAGGAAACTATGCAGCAAATGCTTCAGACATCAGCTGTCTTGCTTCAGTCTCAGAATGTAATTGATCAGCAGAAGCAAATTCAATCACAGAGAGTGCTCCATGAAGAGTCAACAGGTATATTTGTATTCTTGATGAAATTAAACCTTGTTGAATGCTCTTTAATTGCAGCATAACCTGCTGTTCATTTGTTTATGGTAATCTTAAATTTTGGAATTACTCTGTAAACCTTTTCTGTTCATTTGTTTTTGGTACTCTTAAAATTTTATTTTATTTTGGTTGACTTGATTGCTGAAAATGTAAAATAACAAGAAATTATATTTTGATTCTTATACATTGGCTGACTAGATTGGCCAATCTAAATCCAGAAGAATTTTTTTTGCAAATAAATTGATAATTCATATATTGGACCCAAGAGATGAAAGAAAAAGTTAGGGAATGAAGTATAAATTGAAAGATTTCTACACCAAATAGTTTGTGTATATGGATCAAATTGGGATGCTCTTAAAACAAAGGGTTTTAATTATTGCAGTTATCAGCTGCTCAAATATCTTCAGCAGATAGAAAAGGGATGATTACACTGAAACCAGTTCTCTGTGTATATTAATTACACAAAATTCTGCTGGACTAAGAACACTTCTGTAAAATTAATTGAATTTCATACAATATCTATGAAAACTAAAAACCAGAGTGTAAGTATAAGAAGGTGCATCTACTGCAAACGATCTGTTATATGTTTTGCAATCTGCTTTTGGTGCTAACTAAGATCTTTGAATAAATTGAGAATTTTGATGCTTGGAATTTTTATAAATATGTTAGTTCTTTGGGATATTAGTGTTTCTTTTAAATTTTGTTTTCAAAATTGTATTTGACTATCTAATAAGGTGTGGAGTATCCAAGTATGTCTAGATTTAATATTGTTTAGTAAGTTGTGTCTTGGGAATGTCTTAGACTACTTAATAATTTTTCTTGCAAACCATTTTTATTATGTGTCTTTGACCAGTCAATCTTTGTAATCCCTTATAAAGTTTCAATGAAAATATGAAGAAAGCATGCTATGTTTGATAGAAACTTATAATTTTTCTGGGATTACTTCATTTTCTTCCTATTAAGGTTATTTTATGTTTTTGGCAAACTATTGCTACCTTATTCTGGCTGCATCTTCTTTCCATTGGTGATTAACTTTTGCTGGCCAGTGCATCTTATATAAGAGGTGCCTCACCCCTCTTGTTTTCTCTTTAAATGAAACGTTACTTTCCAAAGAGACAAAAAAAAAAAAGCAATAGTCATTTTTTTGCCCTTCCATTTAGCCCTTACATTTTGCACCTTTCGTTGTGTGTGTGTATTACATATTAACTGTATGAGAAGATTCATTCATTTGCTGATTTTATTGTCATTCTTATACTTCTGTTAAAAAATTTTGACAGATGAATGTTGGTGTTTTTTTAGCTAGTAAACCTCATGTTCTTGTAGTGTTATTATTGATTACTTAGTTCTCTTCTTGAAGTTTCTTTACTGGGGCAGTGTTTTGGTTTGGAATATATCAAGTCCTACTTTCAATAAATTCTCTTTTTCTCTTGAAGCATCATTAGGTTCCTTTGCTCCAAACGAACTCACAAATGTGGCTAATTGGTATGACTGGGCATATCAAAAGGTATTTTTGTTCTTTTTAAATAATAGTTTGTGTTACATATCCAAAAAAAATTGTTTTAGTGTTATGGATTATCTAACTACCATGCTTTTGCAACATATATTGTCTTTTTTTTTTTGTGGTAATATAGACTTACAATTGTGGAATTTTTGATAACTAAAGAAGCATGAACACAAACATTACACTGGATACAGTGACATGATGATTCTTGAAAAGCTAGGACACACCATGGTAGGGACAATTAATTAATTAATTAATATTGATAAACTATCATACCTATCAAAAATATTGATAAACTATCATTTTTCGAAAAAAAATTAGTTGTTAGGAAATAGTTGATCTAATCATTTACCTTCGATAAGTGGGACACTTGGGAATTATAACTTTTAAATAGGAGGTAGAGTGGGACAAGGTTCGAACCTAAGATCACTAGTTTTGCTACCATGATAATATTCCACTTGTCCCATAATAAGGGCATAATTGAAGGAAATCACAAAATTGCACCTCCACTTATTTATCCTTTCACTTCTATTCTAGAGGCATATTAGTAATTTAATCTCCATCCTTTTTCAATTTGTTCTTTGTATTTCAAATTTTGTCTCTGGCTGTGTCTTTGCCATGTCTTAATCAAATCCAAAATAAATAATATTTTTTTTTGTTAGATGCCCCATGGAATTGCATTAGGCCATGTCTCAAGCATACTTATGTTCAACATGTGTCTAACACTGATATTAATGCCTTTATTCCATGTCTGTGCTTCATAGCTTGATAATCTCCAACCTTTTTTTTTTTTGATAAGTAATAAAGATGTATATTAAAAAAAAAATACTACCTCATGCAGAAAATCATAAGGTAGAGATAAAAATTACAGAAAAAGAAGATAAAAAACAGAAAGAAAAGATACTAATTACAAAGAAGGGAGCTAAGGAATATAGGGAGAGAATCACTAGAGGTGAGTCCCCAAGCCCTAAACCAATCAAAAAGGGAGCCACTGAAAGAAGCCAATAACTGGTCATCAAAACTTTCCATGTCCTCAAACGTCCTCCAATTTCGCTCCTTCCACAAACACCACATTAAGCATAGCGGAGCTAAATTCCAAATGCTAGACAAATGCTTTCCAAGCTAATTCCACCAACCAAAGAGAGTATCCGCAACTGATCTTGGCAAGACCCAAGAAATCCCAAAAGATCTAAACACCAAACTCCACAACTGGTAAGCCTTACCACAATGCAGTGGCAAATGATCCACCGTCTCTCCATTACGACACATAATGCACCAGTTTACAAAGTCCATCCCTCTACCCCTCAAATGGTCACCTGTAAGGATTTTATCCCATACAGCAGTCCACACAAAGAAAGAAACATGCCGAGGGGCCTTAACCTTCCAAACACCTTTCTAAGGAAATATAATAGGCAAGGGTCCTCTTAACTTATTATAAAACAATCGGATATCAAAATCCCTAGTCTTCGTTAGCTTCCATCGCATATGATCTCCATTCTCAATTAGAGGTAAATTAGAGCCCGAAGTACGGAGAAATTCATCCACACCACCCATTTCCCAATCATTTGGTCTCTGAATGAAACGAACATCCCAGCTTCTCTGTCCCTTTATCCCTAACCATTCAAGAGAAGAGGCCACTGATGCCCCTTTACTGGAGGCAATCCCATACACAACCGGAAAAGTCAATTGAAGTGGATAATCCCCACACCATTGATTTGTTCAAAACTTCACTCAATCCCCCACCCCTACCTCAAACTGAATATTTTTACTAAAAACTTCCCAGCCCATTCGAATGCTTCTTCACAAACCACACCCATGTACCTCTCTATCTAGCTTGGAAGTCTAACCCCCCCATTCTTCACCAAACTTTAGAGCTACAACCCTTCTCCAAAGCCTTGTCTCCTCAACCCCAAACTGCCATAACCATTTCCCTAGTAAGGCTTTATTGAAAGTAGTTAATTTCCTTACTCCTAACCCACCATTTTCCAGAGGTGCACACACCTTATCCCATCCCACCATATGTGTCTTGGAGTCCTCCCATAAAAAATTCATTTGCAACCTCTCAATTTTATTGGCAACATGTGTAGGGATAGTAAAAAGAGACAAAAAGAAAGTCAAAAGACTAGATAATGTACTCTTAAGCAACGTCAATCTTCCACCTTTCGACAAATACATCTTCTTCCAACCAACCAACTTACGCCCAATTTTCTCCAATATAGGATTCCAAACAGTAGGGAACTTGTGGATTAGGACTTGTGCATGTTATTAAATATTTACATACAAACATGTCTGTATGTCCTTGTGTATGTATAAACACACACAAAAACATATCTGCTACAGGCTAGGCTATTTTTTACTAACATATAGGTTGATACTTGATAGTATCTTAAAGTTTTGAGGATTTTATGATTTGCTCAAAATGTAAAAAAAAACCTCAATGACAAAGTAGCATGTTCTCCTGCCCCTATTTTTGGGCACTTCTTATTACTCCTTTCGTCCCAATTTGTTAGATGTCTATTCCATTTTGGGATGTCCCAATATGAAGTTCTCTTTGGAGAGACAATACATTAAAAGATATTCCCTTAAAAGGTTGGATTTTCTAATCAAGCCTAATGAAATGGGACATTGGGAGTATATGAGTGTTAGGCTTGTAATACTAATTCTCATGGTGGGATGGGAGTTGAGACTTCTTATAGCTTGTGCTGAAAGCGTCAGCATATTCATGAGCTATGGACTCCTTATGTATTGTTTTAATTTAATATAAGATTTGGTGCTTTTTCTTGCTTGTTAATGCATTTGAGTGTGCTTTTCAGCTACAATCTGTGAGGGAGAATTGCTTAGAAGATTTGGAAAGATTACAGAAGACAGCAGTTGACATGTTTCAGCAGGTATCTCATTCATTCTACCTTTTACTGTCATTTTATGATGCCAGATCCAACTAATTGATTTTGTTGTTGATATGTCACTACCAGATTTGATTTGGCATCCTGTTTGCTATCTGTCTGAATTTAAACTATCTGCTTCCTTCTGCAGGTACAAAATCCTGAAAATTTCAAGAAATCAATTATTTCAATTGGGAAAATGATAAACTTTTTTAAAACTTCCCAGAAGTGACATTGAACGGTTCTCTAAGCAGAAATTTCAGGGTTATTTACAGGCAATTGTTTTATTTGTATATCATAGTAACATGAAGAATAAAAATTCTGTGCCTGTACAACAACATGCACAGCAACTTCAACTTTCTGGTTGCCAATCCCAACCATCTCAGCTGCAGCATAACAAAAATGTGAGACCCCACTTTCATCCAGTGAAGTTACCCTCAAGAAGCACTCCAATTGGTATATCTCCACTTTCAGAAATAGAGCAAGGGTTTCCTAATTCACAACCAACAATGATAAATTCACTTCAGTCTGGGTCTCAAACGAGATTGGAGAAAAGAAATGTTTTTAGTCCATTGCAGCATGATTATCCCATGCCTGTGCACCAAGCAATCACCGGTTCATCAAAACAGACAAAATTTTCTCATAATTCCAGTCTGAATACACTTGATTCCACTATAAATTCGTTTCAGAAGAGTTCTACTATCATCACTTTCCAGCAACAGAAGCAACACAAAATACATCAAACAATGCAGCCACAGAACCTAAAGCAAGAAAATCAACTTCAGTTGATTCAGCAGAGGAAGCAACAAGTGTTTACAGAAGATGCCCAACCCAGTATTAGTTCAGGATTTCTTCAGTGTTGTCACTCAATTGACTTGGAACATCCTGATCAAACTCAACCACCAAGAAATCCTGTCCAATTTCATTCCACCTCTCAAATATATCAGAGTTCTTCTCTTCAAGTTAGCCAACGAAATCTAGGGTCACCTCTTTCAAAAGCTGGTACAGTGTTTCCATCTGCAACACCAGTAGACCTTGAGAAACGCCCCTCTTCTGTTTCTGTACTTTCAAACTCAGATTGCAATCAGCAAACAGCTGCTCCAAAGCAGCCACTTGAGCGCTTACTTAAAGCGGTAAGTATATCCTCTCCCTTCATTGCTCTAAGAAAAAATATACATTGTCCAACAAAGTTTTAATAATAATGCATATAAATTACCTGTTATCACTGTTATTGAGACAATTTTTTTTTTTAAAGTTTCTTTATTCTTTTTGAAGAAAGACTTTTTAACATTCGTGTCTTGGTCCACCCATTACTCATAAGAGAATCTTCACTGCAGTTTTTATCACTTCTCAATTTGATGTTATATAGTGGATTTTGAGAAATCAAACAATTTTTCAGGTTGAATCAGTTTCACAAAAAGCACTGAGTGCCTCTGTTCAAGAAATTGATATGATAGCTGGAACCACAATTGATAATGTATCCAAAGGTTCTGTTGGTGGGGGTTTGGCGTGTAGAATGAGATGTCAAATACAAGCAAAGAACTACAGGTTGCAAAATGGACATGTTTTTGTGGACAAGATGAAGCACCAGATCAGTTACATGGCCCATAATGCAACTTTGTTATCTGCCAATGAAATTTGTAGTTTTAAGCGGTTAGCTGATGATTTAAGTGACCTAGATTCAACTGCAAGATATCAGATCAAGCGGCCCAGGATTGAGGTATGCATTCTGCTCCTAAATCATTTGCTATTTAGTGGATTGTTGTTGATAATTGGACCTTAATGTGTTGCATGCCCTGTTAGAACCATTCCCCTTCCATACCTATGGTAGATCGGCTGGTCTGCAATTTTTTCCTATGTTAACATATGCTGTATATATTATGCATGAATAGCCTAACATTTTGAAAATGATTGGAAAGATAAAATACTTTCCTGTTATGATATTAAAGGCAAAGTTACTTGCAATGTGGTACATGTTTGGTCTATGCAATTGATACATGGTAAGTTGACTTAGGCATATTTTGTTTACTATTTTCAGGTCTCCACCTTGTTTATGCTATTCATGATTTAGTTTTTACGATCACCAGAACAAATTATCAGTTGTATTAGTCATTCAAATTGGTGAATTAGATCTTCAGTTTATTGTCCATATGACTTTATTTTGGCTCTTCCCCTATCCATGTCAGTGCACTTTTAACTCAAGACTATCAACTTCTTTTGTTGTACTTAAAAATTGAATTATGGTTAAGTCCACTATTCTCGTCCTTTTCGTTTTTCATTGAGATGTGCATGTCCTTAAAATCTTCGACATGGATTTATTCTTCACAAAATGTTGCAGCCAAAAAATGAACTCCGGAATGAAATCAAATGCATAAACCAGCAGTTAGTAGAAACCATGATAGATTTAGATTCGACTGAAGATCTTGCTTCTATTGAAACTGGTGAAGGAACTGTTATCAGATGCTCCTATAGCGCTGTGGCTCTGAGTCAAAATTTGAAGTTGCTGTATGCTTCATCCCATATGGTAAGTACTGTAAATTCTCAGAAAACATATTATTTGAATTCTTTACTAGAATGTTTATTTGCTCTTCCCTTTCTGATTACAGCTGCCAGTGCTTTCTTTATGGTTGCTTGTTCCTGCTGATTACCCGAATTCTTCTCCTACAATCTTTGATGGGATGACTGTCCGCTGGAGGTGAGAGATTAGAAACTTCTCTATTTCACTAGACATTTTGGTATCTGATTGAGGTTGGATGAGTTGTGATTTAATCTGGTGCATATCTGAGCATAAGCACCCACACATGGATCTACAACATACACATTTTAATGTGGTATCCAATGTTTTTAAGTGTTATATAACCTTAATGAATTTTCGTGACTAAGATCCAGTGGTTTGTTAAAAATAATTGAAACCTAAATTTTGAATTCCTTTTTTTATAGCTAGTATGCTAGGTTCAGGTTCAAACTAAAATAAATGAATTGCTGGATTTACTAAAAATGTTTTCTTTTTAAACACAGCCATGACAATAAGGAGTCTAAAGAACTATCGGAAAATGCAAAGTTAAAGTTCAGCGTTGTTCTGCGCATCCTTTCAGAGCCCATATCTCTTGGAGAGATGGCGAGAGCTTGGGAATTCTGTGCCCGTGAAGTATTTCTTGAGAATGCTCAGCATATTGGAGGAGAGTGCTTTAGTTCAAGATATGGTCGGTGGGAGAACTGCATTACTGGTTGATCTTTGTTGTCCACTAAATGTGCAAAACTAAGAACGTTTGTAAAGAGCTTTATTCTGTATAGTTTTGCCTTGTAAATTAGATTACCATGCCATTTTCCTGTTACTTAGCATCCTGTGTTTTATAGTATAATTTATAATGTTAAATGTGTAGAGTTTATAGGCAAAGCCAATAACAAGGTTTTATGTATCTACTTTATTTTTTTTTATTTTTTTTTAAATAAAAAAGTTTTTTATGGTTGAATAAGAAATTTGAGGTTCAATCTCTGTATACACCAAAAACTAATTGGTGTTTTGATCTGATGATAATGAACACAATCATCAGAAGTAGATACAATAAGTTGAAACTTTATAAATAATTTTGTTGTAAAGTTATTATTTTGGTAACTGTTTCAGTTTAGTTATTTGCTTATTTTTAAAATGGTCTTTAGATGGGATTGAAAATAACATCTAATGAAATTCTCGTTAACTCAGCGATTGCCATCAGCTTTTGTAATGCCTCAAGCCCTCGGCTCTTAAATATTATGGTTTGGCTGCTGATATCCATGGAATGCCCTGTTATCCTTTTTCTGAAAAAAAAAGAAAAAAAAAAAAGAAAAAAGAAAAAATAACCCTTGCTAATTTGTTAGAGGGAGTTTAACTTTTGTTTCATATGTAGTTGTCAGTAATATGTATTGTACGATACATATCTTATTGTGTGTAAAAAGTTTCGTATTGTAAAGACATATCAGAAGTACTATTGAATCATACGATATAGCGTGCGTATTGTGTGAATTGTATCGTATCGTACAATATATAGACATATGTTTTAAATTGTGTTTGTTATTTGAATTTAACAAGTTGTTAAACTTTTTTTAACACAAAATTATTAAGTTACTTAATTTATCATAATAAAATAACATGTCTATAAGTTTTTTTTTTTTTTTTTTGGGTACAAAATTTGTACACATTTACACTTCACTTTCATATTTACAAATTTCTTTACTATACTATAAATAAGGTATTAATTGACAATATAATTATTTTTTATTTTTCTCATTATTGTTATAAGTTTAAAAAACCAAAATGCCAAGAAGAAATAAAAAAAAATTAAAATAAAAGAACAAGAAGAGATAGTAATGGTTGATGATGATGATGAAATTTTTAATGGAAAAGTTAGTTTGCAAAATGATAAATATGATCATAACATTGACTTAGATGGAATTAATTAGGCAAGATGATGAATATGGTAAAAAGAAATTATTATTTTAGATCATTTGTAATATATTATCACTTTTGGGTTTAATAAATTTGAATGTGTATGTTATAAACACATGTATTCAAATTTATAATGAATATATCATTTATATATGTATATCTATAACTTTTTATAAATTTTATTAAATGTTTGTATATCTTACGATATTCGATATGATACAATAAACAACATAAAAATCAAAATCAATTCATGATACTATTCACGTTTTCACAACTATGATTTTAATTATACATCTACCATCAACTGAAGTGGAACCATAATAGAACAGACATCACTGTTGATCGTAAGAGACTAAGCGGACCTGGAAGTTCGGTGTTGCAACCCTTTCTTTGGCAGTTGGCACCATAAAGTGCAGTTATTTGTGAATATGACAGGAAGTCTAAAAGTGGACATAAATGTTTTGATAATTTAACATTTCGTGCCCACTCTAATAAGTGTGGGCATCGGTGAAATTTTTTTGATTTTCCTCCTATTTGAATTGAGTATGGAATGCTGCGTTTGATTTACTGGATTAGATTGCCTAGGTTGGATTTCATTAAGATTAAATGAAATTGGGTGGGATAATTGTTATTCCAATCCTGTGAGTGGTACAAGTTGTTGGGTTTCAAATAATATTATCAACAATATTAGCAATCCGAAATAACAATTACATGTAAGAACATAAATATTTACGTGGAAAATTATTTCTCTTTGAAGGGAAAAAAATCATGGGACAAACTTTGAATAATTTCACTATTATCAAATTAATTATAATAATTCTTATGTATGTCTCACAGTTAAAGAAAAATCTCTCTTGTTTTTCTTTCTTGTGTAGCTTCCTCTTTTTTTACTCTTGCACATACTCTCTGTATCTTTTCAAAGGCGGAAACTCTTGTCCTTCTTGCGTTCCTCCCAAGCAAAAATCCTTTTTTTTTTTTTTTTTCACGCTCTATATTCCCTTTGCCCATAGGGAGGAATCTCGGGCCCAGGCCAAAGCCAAAGCCATCAAATTCTTTGTAACATTGTCTATTTATAAGACTCTTTTGCTATTCTCTCTTGGACTAAAAATACATTACCTCTTTAACAAGGAGTCTATTCCCTCTTAGACTAGGAATATATTACATCTTTAACAAGGAATAAACTTTCTTCCACACCAAGGAATAGTCTTTCCTTTTATAACAAGGAAACCCAAATTAAATTTTTTTTTCTTCAACTAGGAAACCTAATTGACTTTCCAAGTCATAATTGGAATTTAAGGCAATTTATGAACACAAGGCAGATAAACTTCAATACTTAGCAGAGTATTAGGGTCATTGTTTTAAAATTCTCACTAATACTGATTATGTTATGGCTAATAAAATAAGTTCATGAATGTCCACAGCATTTTTCACACAAAATTTCCGTTTATAACTAACAGCCATTGTCCCCAAAGGTATCCTTTTTGGCTTAATGAAGTTTAGTTTTCCATGTCAAAATCAATACTTTCACGCCTAGAACAAACAGAATGAAAACACAACTTATTGGATTCATTTAATCAGAAATACATAAATAACAAAAATTCCTTAAACAGCTTAAGGACTTGTCAAGATGAATTTCAAAAAAGATGACTGCCTTGCTAGACACTGCAACTTGCTAATCATATTATATTCAAAAGAGCTGTACAGAATGCACACAAACAATGCAGAAAACAAGCTCAAATAGAGAACAAAATACAACCTCACCACCCAGTCAACCACACACCAAACAAAGAAACGGAGGAAGAAACAACTACCAAAGATCTCAACTAAACAGGAACAAAGTAAAACCTAGTTAAACTTTCATAGGACTAACAAGGACCAAATGCAATGGCAGAGACACTCCAATTAGCACAAAGGGACTTATTAAGGGTTTGTTTGGTTGGAAGAGTGGAAAAGTGGAAGGATAGAAAATGGTGAAATGATAGAAAAGTGGGAAGATAGAAAAATTTTTAATTTCTCTCATTTTTGTTTGGTTGATAGTGAAAAAGTGGAAGGATAGAAAATATGAGTTTGTATAAATTTACTTCTATATTCTTGTTAAGAAATGATGACCAATTAAAACAAATAAATGACAAACAACCAAAAAAAAAAAAAAAATCACCTAATTCATTAAAAAAAAATCATGTCTAGTTAAACAAAGAAAAAAAATGGGGGGGGGAAGAGGAAGGCAATGCCTAGGAAATTAAAAAAAAAAAAAAAAAAAAAAAAAAAAAAAAAAAAAAAAAAAGAAAAAAGGGAGGCAACATCCCCAAGACAGCACCAAAAAAAAAAAAAGTAAAAAAAAGAAGAGGAATTGGTTGCATATGGGCATTTTTGTCTATTAAGTAGTCTCATTTTCTTTTTTCAGTTTTCTTTTCAATTTGGAGAGAAAATTTTTTAGTGGGTTCAAAGAGAAAATACTTAGGCCCTATCATTTATTTATTTTCTTCCCCACCTAATCAAACACACTCCAAAAGTTTTTCTTCCTATTTTCTCTCAAAAGTTTTCTATCAATTCTATTTCACCTCCAAACAAACACATCCTAAATGGCAGAGCCTTCACTGCTTTGCAGAACTCAACACAGGAAACTCGATTGACTACAAGATCAATTCTGCAGATTTAAAAGAACCACTGACCTTAAATCTCCCACCCTTCATATCATTTATACACCACTGGATCACATCATTCCACAGCAGCAGCAAGGGTTTATATACTAGGCACAAATGTGTGACATGAACCCAAATTCTATTAGAGAAAAGGAATTGAAAGATTCTCTACTTGATTTCTACAGAAAACAAAAAGGACATCAACATTATGCTCCCAACGGATAAGCCTTTTCCCAGGTAGACAACCTATCCTTAATTAAAGATCCAATAAGAAATTGAGAACAACTTTGATTATAATAATTCTTGGAGCTGTTAACAATCCCACACAATCAATTGAATTTCTTCTGGATCATGGCTTTCTTGGTAGTGAAATGAAAATGACACAAAATTGAAAGCTTATTACTCTAATCAAGACTAATGAGCGTAGTCCATCGAAAACTTTCTTCTGTTGACTGGGATTAAATAATAAAATCCAATAAGGTGTGTTTAGAAAAATCAAAATTAAAGGTGCCACCAAGTATCAATAGTTTACAGGAAAAACAAATTTTAATTGTTAACTTGATTTCCAACACTAGTAATCATTATGTTATACCAATAAAACAAGACAATGTTGGCTAAACATGTATGGTTCCCCATGACATGCCATGTTCTAGAATGTGCACACCATTTCTCACACAAAAATCCAGTTTATAAACGATAGCCATTGTCCCCTCAAAGGAAACCTTTCCTCCTTAGTACTAGAATTTAGTTTTGTACATCAAAAGCAATACTTTCATGCCTAATACAAACCAGAAAGAAAACACAGAATAGTGCCTTATTTAATCACAAATACATAAATGACAAAAGACCAAATGAAGTTGTAGTCTCCGAAAAATGCCATAAAGTGCAAAGCTCCATTAAAAAAAAAAAAAAAACCCAGGTGATCCATCTAAATAATCAACTAATCCATTGGGGTCCAAACCCACTAAATGACTCCACTGAAATTACAGCCTTTCTCCATGAATCGGCACTTTAACTTTCTAATTCTTGGTTTTCCACACATATAGTATGTGTCTAAGATCATCAGTATAGGGGATTTCAACCCTCGAAATCTGTGTCAATGTGCGGTCGGTGTTGTACACAAACTTAGTCCATTCTTCGCAAGAACGATCTCGATATTTTTTTACTGTAAACAACAAATAGCCATTGTAATTGTTGTTGGTGTTGGACAATGAATTTGCTCGGTCTAAGTGCTTGGTAAGGAAAATGGGACTGGTGATTGTGGAGTACCATGATTTAGAAACGCGACAAAATCGTATTAAGGATTTCACTGGCAGCCGAGTCAAGATGTCGAATATAATGTCGTAAGGGAGACCCTCAGACAACAGCATTGGATTCTTTGCAGGTCGAGACATCGGTGGACGAAAGTTCAAGCTTTATTTTTTGAGAAGAAAGGTTCAAGCTTTTTAGATTAAGCCACTGTTTCTCATTTATCCAACGTTCAAGCTTTACGGCCCTACCTTCTTCAGTCAAAAAGAAAAAAGGAAAAAAAGAAGAGCTTTACGGCCCAATTATAAATCTCTCTCTCTCTCTCTCTCTCTCCCTCTCTCTCTCTCTTATCAACAAAGGATTTAACTTACTTCCTGTAGTTTTTTAATTTGATATATTTTTTTTTAATAAGAAACTATCATATTATCCACTAACTAAACTTTTGATTGAAATTAAAATCCAATATTATATCATTCTATATTAAGGAAAAACTAATGCAATGTCTAGTTTAAAAACTACTGAAAATAAGCTAAACTCTAAAAAATAAATGTCTCTTTTCAAGTTTGTAGAATACTAAAAATACACTTACATTCTAATCTTTTTCTTCTATAATAGCAATGATGACAAAGTCTTAGTCCCAAAATTTTAGAATCGGATATGAATCATTAATATATTAATTAGAGTTAACTATATGTATTCTTCTAACATTTTCTAAAAATAAAAAACATTCGGTTTTTTGTTAATTAAATGTGTCTAGAATGTTGAGAAGAGTTCAAAGGAAGTTTTACAACAAATTTTTTTTTAATATCAGAATTTTTGATTTTCCCAATATGCGTCTGTCAAGTGATACTTTTGAGTTTGCCAATCTCCAAAAATATCTTTTTGGTTTTTATATTCAGTAGTTATTATCAATTTGGTTCTTTATATACTTTTATTTTTTTGCAACAATTTTGGTCCTTAACTTTTGAAATCATTGCTACTTTGATCCTTATTGTCATTAGGGGTGGCAAAATTGGACACGACCTGCGAACCCGACATGACATGACATAAAATTAGTAGGTTATAGGTTGGGTCTTAATGGATTTGTGACATATTTGGATTGACACGACTGACCCGTTTAATAAATGGGTTGAATTAGTGTTCAACATATGGGACTCATTTGACCTGTTTAATTAAATGATATTTTACTAATATACCCTTCAAACCCTAGATATATAAACTTATTAGTTGTTATGATTTATTTTCTTTGACATTTTGTGATTGATTATTTGTGATATCGAGATATTCTTTAGTTTTGAATGATTATTTGTAATGCAATTACTCGTTAGTTATGAATTTTATATTATAAAAAAAAAATTTGTTTGTTTTTTCATAATTTTTTTCTTTTCATTTTGATAATATATAATAAACAGTTTGACACAACTAACCCATTTAATAAATGGGTTGTGTTAGGGTTGAGGAATCTTGACCCGTTTAGTAAACATGTCGGGTTAGTATTGACCCATATAATTTAATACTCATGATTTGACATGACACGAACCCGACACGCGAACATGAATTGTCACCCGTAATTGTCATCTTAGTGGCAAAAAAATGCTTACTTGGTTGACAAAATGCTCATTTGACACAATTAAAAAAAATTAATTGCTATAAAAAAAAAAGCCACATCAACAATTAATAAATAAAATGAAAAGTTGATGAAAGAAATAATAAATAAAATGAATTTTAAAAAACCCTATTTCTCCTTTTATTTTATTCACTTTCTTGGGAACCAAATACAAAATAAACACCCTTATTCAAACCAAGCAAGTTAATTTTGTACTGGAGGCCATTTCAATTTTTTATTATTGTTTATTTTAGATGAGGTCATTTTCAGTCTGGTCAAAGAAATAATACATTTCAGTGTCGATTAATATGAGAGTTAACTCTCTCTCTCTCTCTCTCTCTCTCTCTCTATGTATATATATATATATAAAATTAAACGTAACAAAAGCTTTTTTTTTTCTTTTTTCACTTACATAAATAAAACAAATAATTTTAATAATATATATACTATATTTCTCTATTGCCCCAATAGAGTCGAAATGACTTTGGTATGACTAGTATTTAGGATAGGCACAAAATACTATGTATTTTTGGCCAAATGTGGGGTTATTGGGACTTGAGTGAACTTGATGTAACCTGCAAGTGGGTTTTGTCAATAACCCTCACTTTTCAAGTTTTTTTAATAAAAGACCTCATTTGAGAGAGTATGAGATTTTATCATATGACACATTCTTTGCAAAGATAATTAAAATACCCTCAAGTGCCACATCGGAGATAAGAAGAAATTAAATATTGACTTTTTATTTCATTTAGTTTAGTATTTCAAGATATTTTTTAATTAAAAAATAAATATTATTTATTTCTTTTAGTTCAATGTTTCAATACTCTTTGCATTTCAATTCACCATTTTCACCTCTTGCACATCTACTCCTTTATATATACTTACCCATAGCTCTTCATGTCATCTCATGTCAAATACACAGTTACAAAGAAGCTAAAAACAATGTCATTTACCTTCAATCTTTCAACGACACTTACCTACCTCCAACATTACTGTCCTATCTAATCCTAACCTATATGAGTTGACTACAACCAAAGAAGGGGGCACGCATTTTATATTGCGTGACAACAACAATTATGATTTTAATGTTAAGATTGGACGTTATGGACTTGTGGGTTTTGTAAAGACTGTGATTGACTGTGGGTGTTTGAGATGTGTATTTTGTTTTAGAATTAAGGAAAAAGAGGAAGACACATTTTATATAAACTTTTATTTTACAATATTCCTCTAAAGTTGCTTTTTTTATTTTTTTTTTTATTTTTTTTTTTTATTTCTCATTACTTGAACTGAATAATTATAATAGATAATATATATTACTGACATATCTGTCATTATCATGCTAAACAAATATCAAGATGATTAAAAATTATTTTCTATATAAGTTTTTAAAATATTCGTAATCATGGTTTTATTATGCTTTATAAACAAACTAAAAACATGACTAGAATTGGATATACAATACACAAGAATAGAGAGTCCATGTTACCAATTTTTTGGTTTTCTAGGATTATCTCTCATGTCATACATGTTAAATGTTCCAATAATGTTGCATACCCAACTAATTTCACAATTTTTTTACAACTTTTGAGGTGATAGGTTATGATTAATATAATTTCATATAGAAACATAATTGGCGTTACTTTATTGTATATTAATCGTTATTCACACTTAAACTATTGTGAAATTTTTTGTGATCTCCGCTTATCAAAATTGTTCAAGCAATACATGGAATATGTATGGTTTATGAGAATTTATAAAGTGATCTTATAGAGGTTTTACTTTGTAAAAAAGTTTAGGGACAATTTTTGCCACAACTCTTGAGTGGTTGACTGTACTTGTAAAGAAAAGGTGGTGGATTTATTACCACTCATAGTCGACCACACATCAAATTGTGGCAAATGGTGTGCTTTCAGAAGAATTATTTACTTTGACTAATTTTGATTTAGAAGCCTAATGTATAATGTGCAAAAGAAGTGAGAGAGAGAGAGGGAGAGAGAAAGAGGGACCTATTATGTCTAGGCTAGCCATCCGCATCACAAACATTAGCATTAAGGACATTGCTTAAGGGCTGTTCCCAGTTGAATAAAACTTAGCCACTGACAAAAACATAGAAGAGAAACGTAGACTAAGAGCTTGGATTGAAAGCAATTATGCTTCCAATACTATTTTTATAGAGAGAGATGCTTTGTGCTTGAAATTGAGATTTTTGAGTGACTATAGCTAGTCAAGCACTCCATGGAAATTAAGTAACACAAAATTATCTATGGCAATCAAGTGCATCACTTAAAGCTCATCTAACTAGTTGTTATTTTGGACTTTGTCTTTCCTCTAGAAAATGTTAGGCTTCTTTACCTTGCTATTTGAGAATGTTTATATATTGAAATGACCTACCTCATCATAACTGGTTGCCTTTCTATGAGGTCATTATGGGTAACAGAAGCTCTAACATTAGTTCTTGTGTGATAGTTGCAATAGGATTTGAAATTTACAGCATTTACTCTATGGTGATTGTTCATTCTCATCAAGTCAAGAAGCCAACAAGTTTCTTTTTAACATAGGTAGAAATTCAAATCCCTTATACAATAATAAGAGATTTTACTAATTGAGTTCATTGTTAGAATTCGCGTATCACTAACATTTTGATTTTGAGATTTTCAACTTGCAGATGCTATGATATTAACTAAGGTACGCAAATAGTTCATCTTATGTTATGAAAATACTTATATTTCCAGCCCCAACCAAAAAAAAAAAAAACACTAGCCAATCCAAAAAGCAATGAAATAATATTTTGTAGATATCCAATACATCAATGAAACATGCCTAAACATTACATTAGATGTAAATGATTCTTAATAATATTACATCAGAGATATTGCCACTCTTATTTATTGTCTGCGAGGTGATTGCTTCTTATTTATTGTGAGTTAGCAAAAACTCTTAATTATTATGATAATAATTGTTATGCACCATAATAAGTTGCTCTTATTCCTTGATGCACTTAATAAAGCCCTCTTCTTAACTGAAATTGACTTGGAACTTGGGCTGTTTGTTTGGAGAAAAAAGCCCCCAGTGTTTCTCATACTCTGGAGTCTTGTTGTTCTCATCAAACATGGCAAACACATAAGTTTCAATAGGCCTTCCGGGCTTCTTTGGTGTCCCTCCCTTCACATGTTGAACCAAATTTGTAATGTAAGTTCTTTCATTGTCAAGTGTTGTTGCTGTTCCACCAGCTGAAGGCCAACCACTCTCTGATATAACAATCACCAACGATCCCCCGCCGGCCTTCTCTAAAGCTGAGTAAACAGTGTCAAGAATGGCATCGAAAAGGTTGCGATAACTTAGTGGGGGATCACTCACAACAGGTGAAGGAGCTGTGAAAAGAGCATAGTCAAGACGAATGTCTTTGGTGTTACCAATGTAACTAAAATAAGGGTACAAGTTAACAAGCAATGGGGACCCATTGTTCACTAAGAAGCGAATGACAGGATCAAGAATGGCCTATAATCAGCTCTAAATGAGCCTTTTGATGGAGGGAAAGATTCTGATGAAAGGACTCCAGTGTCAATAGCAGTGGAAACTTTGATTTTGTTCCCTAGTCCAGCCCCAGAAATTGCGTTTTGAATGTTTTGCATAGCAGGGACAAGGAATCGTGCAAATGAATCTGAAGGCTTTACTTCGTTTCCTACTGCAATGTATTTGAATCGGACATTACCAAAGTTTCTCACATTGTTTTGGACCCAAGCATTTGCATTGTTTTGGCTTGAAGCAATCTCTTGAAGCTTATCATTTGGAAGGCCTAGCATGAGCTCAATGTTGGAGCCTCCAAGGGCTCGGAGAGCATTTTGGTTTGGATCATAGAGCCTCATTCTTTGGATGTTGTTTTGTCTATAGAGAGCTACAACTTCTGTTGGTGGTGGTAGATTGTTACCCAACATTCCATAACAAACACCAACTTGGGCACCTGCATTAGATTAGACAATAAGTCAATGGTTTTACATACATAAATATGATTATGCTTGATCTCAGTCAGGGACTCAAGGCATGAATGTTATAAATGTGTTGGAAGTGAAAGATTCATTGGATTTGTAGGTTGGCACATATTATATTAAAAGTGAAAGATTCATTGGATAATAAGATTGATGTTAGTGATATTATCATATTACCTATCAGACTTACAAACTAACGTGTCACTAATTAAAAAAAAGTAATTTAAATATTCTTTAATTTAGTTGTTAAAATCCACTAATCATGATAACATGTAAACTTTCTGTAGTGAAATATGGAGTAGCTTAGCATTTTCTGCAAGATATACTATAAGATTAAGTAATCATGGAAATTAACATTTTTTCAGCTAATTGTTTCCACCACCATGAATTGGCTATTTTGTCTTCTAACTTCACAGTTGACCTTGTAGAGGCTATGACTACAAGCATGTAAAGTTGTTATGCACTTTGTTAAGTCTCTTAGTGACGTAGAATGGAATATTCCATGAATCCACAAGGAATAACTAGAATTCAACCGAAAGAAAGGAGAAAAACCTTTCTGAAATTTTTATTCATGAAATTCTGACCTGAATTTTTGTTTACATATTACATATTACAAGCCTATTTAAAGGTTCAAGAAAACATGCTTTTTTAAAGTAAAAATATTCTTAAACATATCCTAATTAATAAAATATTATAATATGATTCTATTTTGATTAACAATCTCTTAAAAACACCTAAAATCAAGAAAATAAAATCCTCTATACTAAAATAGTGAAAATTACATAGAAATTCAAAAACTAAGAAACGATAAAAATTAAACCACATATCTTGTCCGATATCATTTAGTAAAATTTCCTAATTCTATATATACATGATTCTATATATACATCCTCTCCCTTCTTTCTCATCCCATTATTGAGAGAGAGAGAGAGAGAGAGAACCATAACCAAACAAAACAAATATAATGAAGAAAGAAGTGCCCCCCCTTCTCCCAGCTAAATACAACTATAGAGTGGCTAGTTGTTGTGGCTCATTTAAAGAGAAGTAATTCGTTGATATCTTTTTATTTAGGTGCCCACTCTAACTACAACTATAGAGTGGCGCTTAAATTAAATGTTTATTAGTACATTCTCTAGGCTATTACTTTTGGCGAGCATGCAACGTGAATGTGCTTCAATTCCAAAAAAGACATGACGACCAAGACAGATTTGTGGAGTTTGGACTGAGATTGGTTCAATCAAACTTAGCTCAAAGGAAAATCTAGAGCCTAGAGGGCAACATTAATTGAGTTGGAAGCCCTTTAACATTGGCAGTTTCTACTTTCTACTTCTATAGTTCTAGGGATAGTAATATTTGGTGTCTTAATAAGTATAGTTACTGTTCCATACATCCTGACCCTCTCACAACAACATGGAACCCACGTGGGTACAAGAGGTCAGGCAGTACACTGTGGGTGTGTGACAATATCACAGCTCCTCAACCTTGGGTTAAGACACAAAAGCATTTGATTTGGGCTGTAAAAGACTTTAAAATCATGTATCAGAGAGAGAGAGAGAGAGAGAGAGAGAGAGAGAGAGACCTGTTGTGCCTAGGGTAGCCATTAGCAGCCCAAGCACCAGCATTATTGTGGAAATCATGGAAGGGCTTTTACTAGCATGACCGGATTTAGCCATTGAGAAAACTCTAGAAGGAATAGGAAACAAAAAGCTAAGATAGCCAACTATGACTTATACCATTGTTTAGCTGCCCTTTTATAGAGTGAGAGATATAGATGGATGCTTGTACTATATATTTTTTTGAGTGAGTACTATATCCACATTCTAAAATTTTTGGTGGTCAAGCACTCTATGTGAACCAAGTTGTACACGATCCAACTTGCATCATTCAAGGCACATCTAAGTCAAACTGCTCATTAATAATTGTGGAAATTTCTCCCCACCTTTGAATTGTCTTCAATTTTTCAATGTCCCACTGTGTTTGGTTTTATTTGAAACAACCAGTCTTATTGGTTGCCTTCCTTGGAAATTTACATGTTTATGAAGGATGCATAGGGCTTTCCAATTGGATGGTATTTGAAATTGATTCATTTAATTTATGGTTCATATTAAATATTATAAATCTAAAAATATATCTAGTATTATGGTATGAAAATTGTACATTAATAAATTCAAGAAATAAAATCTTAACTGTAAAATATACTCTCTCTATTTACATGAAAGTATATCAAATAAATAGAGATGATCTTGTTCCTATGTTTTACATCCATGCAACATTTAATGGATGGATTGTGTCTTTCATTTCTACAACCAATCATTTTCCAATTTTATTTGTATCATGTGCAAAGTTTGGATCACTTGTAGTGCTATTAGATGTAAAAGAACATTGCTTCTACAAGGACTCTATTAAGGGAGTACTTCTCCCATAGAAGTGAATAATTTCTCTTATCAAAGACCATTTGACAATTGGCACACCTCCGACATTCCCAATAGCAACATTTAGGATCTAGAGTTTCCACCCCTCAATTTAACAAAAGGATAGTAACACATTGTTAGTAAATTTTGTATATTTTGTATTACACTTTATTTGGTAGGAGAGAAGAGAGGGAGAGAACCGTGTCAAGATTAAAAGTTTTTCTATTGTTTAAATGAGTAGAAAATAAGTGGGAAAGCAAAGAGAATGGATACTAATTTCCACCAGGTCTACTACAGTCATATGGGCCAAAAACCAAATAGTAATTAGATTTATTTAATATGCATTATGGAAAATTTTCATTGACCTTCCTTGAGGTTTTTTATTTTTTATATTACACTCACCTTTCCTCTAATTTTTAATTAGACACTCACCTCCCTCAAGAGTCAAATTACAAACTATTGACACTAACCTCCCTAAATAATTGAAATATATATTTTAAAAATCTTGGAATAAAATATTTTTAAAAAACAAATCTCAAATTTCCTATTGGAGGGGGTATGCAAGTGGAGGGTAAAATAGAAAATTCCAAAATTTTAAACTCCTTTTTCAATTATCGAGTGAAGGTTAGCATAAATAGTTGACATTTTTAGAGGAGATGAATATCTTATTCTAAACTAGAAGAGAGGTAAATGTAATAATGGAAAACTTAAAGGGAGATCTGTGCAATATTTCTTATATTATATTTGAATTTTGAGTTTCCAAGTTAAATCAATGACTGAGCATTTCATACATTACTATTTCATACATTTCATATTCTCTATATTATTATTATTATTTTCGTGTGTTCTAATAAATATTACTGTTTATTAAAAAAAAAATCTTATTTTTCTTGCATCGACTAATATTAAAGAAAAAATATGAAAAATATATACACATCATTTTCATATTATGGCAACATAGTCAAATGATTTTTCCTTTCATTTTTCTTCTCTACTAAACAAATAAATGTCATATTCATTCATCATTCTTTCACTTTTGCCTTTTTCCTATCAAATATTTAAGATAAAACAACAATCTCTTTTTTCTTCTTCATTTTTATATCCTTCCAACTTTTGTTCAGTCCTCCCTATCAAATTAAAGGAGAAAACTTGAAAGTAACAAAGCTACATACGATTAATCTTTGATTTTGGTAGGTTTAAACACAAGAAGAATCAGAGAAAAGCATTATTCCATATCCTACAATTTGGTATTTCAAGTTTTTGTTGGTCAACTAGATGACGAAACGAGTCTTTCTACAAAAGATAATTAAATAATCTCTGTCCCACAAGGTCTTGGCTTGGATTCATAGCAAACTCCCTGCTTTTTTAAAAAGTTTCGGAATGAAAGACCAGCCAAGATTGATAGCAAACTCCCTGGTTTTTATATTTAAATATTAATTTAATTTTTGATATTATTATTAATAATTAAACTATTTTTTTGCTTCTTTTGACATATAAATTTAATAATTTAGTTTTTGATATGATAAATGAAAAAGATCTTTTACATTTTACTGTAATCACATCCGGCCTAGCAGCATATCCAATCAATCAATCAATCATCAATACATATATAAAAGCAGAGACCTCATACGGGAGTACATGAGGTCCTGTCAAGTGGTGCTCTAATTTTGCATTTAGTCTCTTTTACCTCTTTCATTAAGTGTTTTTTACTATTACCCAAAAGTTCACATTAATTTATTTTACTGTAATCTCATTAATTGCCTAAGCTTACACCACATCTTTCTCTATTTTTTATGTCTTTTAACATACCTACCGTTTGCACACCCTTAGTGCTATGGTCACTCCACAAGAACTTATGCTTGTAGAGTGTGGGGGGCAAAAACTGGGGTTCAAGTCTCCAAGAAGGAGCTTCATACACATATACACTTAGATTAGGCTAGAGTAGAATTTTATCTTGTATTAAAAAAAAAAAAAAAAAAAGCATACCCATTGTTTTAGTATTTTTTAAAAAATAATAATAATAAAATAAAATAAGTAAGGACTAATAGTAATAACTAACAAGATAAGACCCTTGAAAGGGATAAAGAAACACAAAAATGTTGTGGATTGTTAAATAAAAAGCACTATTTCACTATATATTACCAAAATAAAAGACCTAAAATTAATAAAACATTTGAAAGAGAAAAAAAGGAATCTTAAGGGTCACTACCTTTGTTATACTGGCCTCCCACCACCATCAAGATACTGAAACCCCTATGGGTAAATTTTTTTTTCCTTTTTCTTTTTAAATTAGGGGCTTAAATATGATTTAGGTTTAGGTAATTTGGTTGGATAGTTTTTGTTTTGAGTATATAAGTAGAGAGAATATTTGGTGCACAATGTAAAGTCATATTCTACTAGGATTTAATTTTAAATCATCTATAAGACACATGCATACACACTTGCGCACACCATGTTTTAATGTCGCACTATTGATGAGTGGAAGACGGTTCAGAGAGTTGAGTATACTTTCATTTCATGGTATGAAATATGTGAATACCACACAAATTAGTTGATTTTCATGGTCTTGTTACTCTTTTGCATTTATTTTTGGTTTCATGATTTAAAAAAAAAAATTAAAAATAATCTTAACTTAAGAAGGCTACAAATATGCAGTGAAGCTACTAAACTAATTTTTAATATCTCAAAATGTATATGTTTCTTTACTCTAATGTAGTTTACTTTTTCTTTATAATATATGTACAATATTATTCAAAACCGTCTTACATAAAATATCACAAAATTATCTGTGCATCACACGGGCAACTTACTAATTTTGCTATAAAGATTAGTACACAAGTAACACGTGTAAAAGAGAAAAACTTAGAAAGCTAGTTGTACAAAACGCATGAGGAAGCCAAGACTAACTTATATATATATATATATATATATATATAGAGAGAGAGAGAGAGAGAGAGAGAGAGAGAGAGAGAGAGAGAGAGAGAGAGAGAGAGAGAGAGAGAGAGAGAGAGAGAGAGAGAGAGAGAGAGAGAGAGGCTTCTATACACGTAACGTGTGTAAAAAAGAGAAAACCTAAATCTAGATAAAAAATATTGATAGATTAGGATCATTGGCGGCGCCAAGTGTTAATCAGGGTGGTCATAAGACCATCCTGAATTCTTTTTATTATTTAAAATATAACTTAAAAAATTTTGACTTTTAAATTAATATGGGTCTTTTGACCACTCTAGAAAAAAAAAAACAAAAAACACAAACTTGACCACCCTAAAAAAAAACACTTGAACACCCTTAATAACAACTGAGCCCATTAAAAATAAAATTCAACCTCTCCAAAATTTTTGTTCGTTGAATGTTGAAAAAAAAATTGCAAGAAATGCTATGTTCCCAACATTTTCACGATATTTTCGTAACAAATCCTAAATAATAGGTTGTTACTAATGAATAGAAAATAATTTCAGTGGTAACTTCAAATTAGAACCAGTAAAACTTACAACCTAGTTTTTGTTTTGAAAGTGTTGTAAAAATGCTGTGAACTTAACACTTCTAAAAAATTGCTCAAACAAAAAAATTAGCCTAAAATCTCAAATCAAACGTTTAATTGTGATTTTTTAAATTGTGTTTCAATTGGCATATTTTAAAATTACTATTTTTTTTATATAAAAATATGCACACTTTTCAAATAGCTAGTCTGTTAGTATTTACTTTAGTCTTTAGCCAAATTTGTTGGATTTATGTGATATATTTTTTCAAAAAGATAATGTATTTTGTTTACATTAGTACTTATTTAGGCAATATGTTAGTAATTGAATAGGAGATCAATAGATTAATAATTTCTTAATTGTGTATATTGAAAAAGATGTAGTTGATAATATTAATAGTGAAACTATCATATCACACAACAATTTAAAAATATGAAAACTTGTAAAAGAAAATTTTAAAACTTTATGTATTTGAATATGTTTTTATTATGTGGTGTTAATATATTCAAGTTTTATTATTAATAGTTTCTCAAAAAAAAAGTTTTATTATTAATAAACTTTTTAAAATTAAGTATTTTTAATGACCACCCTGAAGAAAGTTTTTGGAGCCACTACCGATTAGGATAAGCATTGAGTAGATAACATTAAGTCAATGAGTTTTAGAGGACCTCATACTCAGCAATAAATAATAATAAAAATATAGAGATAAAGTTACTCTTCCATTCACTACCAAGAACAACAAAAGGGATAAAACTTTGCAATGATAAAATAAAACATGAAGAAGAAGATAAAAAAGAGAAGGATAGTAAATAAAAGTCAACTTGAAATAAAGTTGAAAAGAGAGCAATTAACATACAACAGATTTATGAGTAACTAAAAAAAAAAAAAAAAAAAAAGCTAAAATGATAATTAAGATGGAGAGCCAAGGTAAGCAGAGAAGATGGGTAGATTCCTTCAAGAATGAAGATAAATAGAAGGTTTATTTATTTAATTTTAGAGATACTTAGGGCCCCTTTGGTGAATGTGTTTAAAAACTAAAAATTGTTGTTTAAAAACATGGGTGAAAATATATATGAATGAAAAAATGTATAAAAATACGTATAATATTGTTTAAAAATTAAAAATTATTGTTTGAAAACACAAACTAAACACCCCCTTAGTCTCTCTCTTGACAAAATTATGATTAAGTACCAAACTTTGGATTTCATTAATTTACTTGTCCATAAAACTAATATTAATTTTGAATTTTATTGATTAAATTTTTTGGGACAAATCTTTTTTTTTTTTTTGGTTTCTAAGCTAAAAGGCCTTAATAGAGGGGACCTTATTTCATTTGGGGGTCTTAGGCAATTGTGTCGGTCTCCTTTGAGCCAGCTTGGGATTATAAGGATATGAGTTGAATAGTGGTGATGAACATACCTCCCTCTTCCTTAAGCAATGGGGTGTATGTAAGTTTATTTATTTATTACTATTATTTTTTAAGGGTTGGTGTCCACTTCCTCTCCAGTTGATTAAAAGGAAGGATTTGTAAGGTGCTTGTCCCAAGGTTGTACGGTGGATTTAATGCAGAAGGAGTGGTGGAAGGTTAGAGTATTAAATGTGAATTTGACAGGTAGATTTTTCTTCGACACTTATATCAAGTTCGATGGGGGTTCTAGCTACCGGGCTCTTGAAGTCCTTAGCAGTATAATGGTTAAAATTTAATTTAGTTCCTTGACTTTTACTTCAATTGTACAATTAGTTATATAATGGTTAAAATATAATTTAGTTCCTTTAACTAATACTTCAATTGTTAAATTACTCTCTAAAGTTTAATTTTTGTCAATTTAGTCCCTAAGTTTGTTGTTTCATTGATTTCATTTAGTAACTTAATTTGGTGGCTGCAAAAGATTATTGAAAAGTTTGTAAGGGAATTTGGGGATGAGTTGTCTAATGTTGCTACACAAAATCTTTCCTATGGTGGTATTTGGCAAGTGGGATTGGAGAAATCTAACAAAGAACATTTTGGTTTTGTGATGGTTAGAAGGATTTTGTTGAATGCAATTTTATTTGTTGTGAGTACTTTTTAGTCTTCATATATGAAGAAAATTCAAATTTTCATTTTTCTTGTATTTGATAAGACTACTACTGAAATTCAATATTCAACAACCAAGAATTATAAATTGGAAATTAGTCAATATGATCATTTTGTCCAAATTTGTAATTAGTAGATGATATCATTCAAACATTTTTTTTTTAAAATTAAAAATCTAGTTGAAAGCATTTATGAGATTCCTAATTTAGTAGATTTTTTTTTTTTGTACAAAATAAAAATTCTACTCTAATCTAATTTAAATGTATATAATCGTGTGAAGTTCCTACTTGAAGATTTGAACCCTGAACTTTGCCTCCTTGCACCTCACAACTTAATTTACTAACAGATTTGGATAGATCATAGGACTAGGCTTTATTGACTCATTTTGAAAAAGTATGCAATTAAATTGGCAAAAATTAAACTAGAAGGGCTCATTTGTCATTTGACAATTCAATTAAAAGTCAATAGACTAAATTTTAGTAATTTTGTAACAATAAAAATATCTTCTTCCTTTTTTTGTTTTTGGTAAAAAAAAATGCATTGAAACGTACATCACTCTCAATAGTAAGATACGCTTCTAGAAATTTGAATAAAATCATGGAAAAGTAGAAGTGAAATGACCATAAAGGGTGTGAAAATTATTTGATGCATCATCGCACTTGGTTATCTTATTTTCTTAAAGGTGTGTCAAAAAATAACTTTAAACAACAATATAAGTTGTTATTTGATGAAACATTTTTTTTTCTCACCTTTAAGTAAATAAGTTGGAGTAGTGCATTTCACTAGCTTATTTATTGTCAACTTATTTTTCTAAAATGTGAGATAAAAATCGATTACTTTATTTCTTGTTTAAAATCGATTTTTTGTCACACATTTAAGCAAATAAACTAATTACAAATAATCTGACTAAATGCACATAGAATCCTACACCTTGTGCATTTACAAAGTTATTTATGGTGTCATTGCTTGCAATTTGGAATAAAGTCAATATTTATCACATTTCTAAGCAAATAAACTGTCCAAACGCACATAAAATCCTACACCAATGGTGTTTACAAAGTTACTTATGGTGTCATTGCTTGCAATTTGGAAGTCAATATTTGTAACGCTTTTAAGCCAATAAACTAACCAAGCGCACAAAAAATCCTATACTGGTGTTTACAAATTTACTTCTGGTGTCGTTGCTTGCACCTCACAACTTAATTTACTAACAGATTTGGATAGATCATAGGACTAGGCTTTATTGACTCATTTTGAAAAAGTATGCAATTAAATTGGCAAAAATTAAACTAGAAGGGCTCATTTGTCATTTGACAATTCAATTAAAAGTCAATAGACTAAATTTTAGTAATTTTGTAACAATAAAAATATCTTCTTCCTTTTTTTGTTTTTGGTAAAAAAAAATGCATTGAAACGTACATCACTCTCAATAGTAAGATACGCTTCTAGAAATTTGAATAAAATCATGGAAAAGTAGAAGTGAAATGACCATAAAGGGTGTGAAAATTATTTGATGCATCATCGCACTTGGTTATCTTATTTTCTTAAAGGTGTGTCAAAAAATAACTTTAAACAACAATATAAGTTGTTATTTGATGAAACATTTTTTTTTCTCACCTTTAAGTAAATAAGTTGGAGTAGTGCATTTCACTAGCTTATTTATTGTCAACTTATTTTTCTAAAATGTGAGATAAAAATCGATTACTTTATTTCTTGTTTAAAATCGATTTTTTGTCACACATTTAAGCAAATAAACTAATTACAAATAATCTGACTAAATGCACATAGAATCCTACACCTTGTGCATTTACAAAGTTATTTATGGTGTCATTGCTTGCAATTTGGAATAAAGTCAATATTTATCACATTTCTAAGCAAATAAACTGTCCAAACGCACATAAAATCCTACACCAATGGTGTTTACAAAGTTACTTATGGTGTCATTGCTTGCAATTTGGAAGTCAATATTTGTAACGCTTTTAAGCCAATAAACTAACCAAGCGCACAAAAAATCCTATACTGGTGTTTACAAATTTACTTCTGGTGTCGTTGCTTGCAATTTGGTAATTGCATAGGATTCAGATTACCTAAGTTTTTTTTTTTTTTTCTTTTCTGGGATAATTTGATAGTTGAGAGTGGAGTAATTTGAACTCTATATATTTCTGTTAAAAATACCAAAATGTGCTAATCAGTTCAACTACAAATTCCTGGCCCAAGTTGTTAATATTGTAAAATACAATAGAAAAGTATTTCCATGAGGCATTTCAATGTGCACAAAATATACAATTAAAAAATAAAGACAGTGAATATGTGCTACAGAATTGAAGGAGGTGGCTAAGAAGTGGAGACCAACCCACATGAGACGAGGCTCTAGACCTGCCAAATTTTCTCATTGACATTTCAAAACAAATTATGCTAATACTGACAAATGACAATCACCAAAGAGAATGCTAGTGACATAAAATATCAGAAAAAGAGGTCCTTATCTGTAAGGCAAAATGATGAGGCATTTCAATGTGCACAAAATATATAATTAAAAAAATAAAGACATTGAATATGTGCTACAGAATTGAAGGAGGTGGCTAAGAAGTGGAGACCAACCCACATGAGACTAGACTCTAGACCTGCCAAATTTTCTCATTGACATTTCAAAACAAATGGTGCCAATAATGACACGTGACAATCACCAAAGAGAATGCTAGTGGCCCAAAATATCAGAAAAAGAGGTCCGTATCTTATCTGTGAAGAGCATTTGGAAGTTAGTAATCCTTAATGTACTGTAATGTGGAAAATCGAGGTTTCAATAGTTGTTTGTGTCCAAACTCCAAACAACATGACCTCTTTCCTTAGAGGCGTGCTATGTAGCTGATTTTATCAAGATTAGTAAACCTTGACTTCTGGCTGCTGGACTCGGTGTGCTCAATAGGTCAATAGGTGACAACCGCAAATTCATGCGGTGACTAGGGGAAGAAGGGAGCCACCTCCAAAAATTGATGGGACTAATTCCGTTATTATATTCTAGCCTCTTCCTAAATATGAACTTGTGTATTCAAAGATATTCCAAACAAAGATTAGTTGCAAACTTGGTTATAGATAATAACTATAACTCTTACTAAAAAAGTTAACATGAGTACATATTTTGAATATCTAACTGATTGATTGCATGATATTTATGTTCTTAAAATACATGTCAAATTTCATGTCAATCAGATGTTATTTACTATGTAATCCATAAATTAATTTTTTATGCATAATTTTAAACTGCAAAATTTTGAAATTTAAACATTTGATTGATGAGATAACTATTGTTCTTTGTTCTTTTGAAAATTTTATAAGTATGGAAGATATAAGAAGAAAATATAAAATAATGGTAGATTTGTCAAAATTCATATCCAATAAAAAGATATTGAATAGAGTTATAGTTATTGGCAACTTTGTTCTTTTCTTATTTTGTGATAATGGGAGGGTGTAAGAACCAAGTATAAGACCTATGGGCCTTGGATTACTTTGGGCTCACAATCTATTTGTAGTGGGTTTGAAGATTTCCTACTATGGGTCGTTCTCGGCAGAGAGACTCAAAACAACGCCCAATTGATGTTCACTCCTTCACTCTTTTCCCTCAAATTTTCTGAACCCCCTTCTTCTCCCAACTTTCTTCTATTTATAGCCAAGGTTAGTGGGGTGGTTATGATTACAGCCACCGTTAGTGCTACTGAAGGTCCAATATTATTTGATTTAAGTGGATGTTTAGGTGAGAGGGCGGTGCTGCATTTATGATCTTGGAACTTGATTTCAGCTGGATCAATTATGCTCGGCAACTCAGTTTCCCGTGCACACCACATTTTCCCGGGAAAGATTCATATACTTGTCCGGGAACGTTTGACCGATCATCTCTTGGAACTTAATGCCCAACACTTGTCTGTGTATTTATGGAAGCACTAGGGAGGGCGCAGGATGACTGGACCTTTCTACTGGGCCTGCGCCCAAAGCCGGTATGGGACTAGGCCCAGGGCCTGTATGGGCCTGGGATCCTCGCGCTGGACGATTGGGACTGGGCCCTGGGCCTGTATGGGCCTGAGATCTTGGTGCCGTACAGAGGGAAAAAGAGAGAGCAAAGATATGATAGTTTATGTGGTTTGGCTATGCAATTTGTAATTGTTGCTTCTTATGATGAATTCATTATTAACAAAATTATATAACAACTATACTATAATATATGTACTACATTTTCTAAAACTATATTACATAAAACATTATAGGGTAAATTACGAATTTAGTCCTTGACCTTTTCGATGTATTTCCATTTAGTCCTTAACATTTCAAAAGTGTCAATTTAGCCCCTATCATTTTGGTGCTGTATCAAATTAGTCCTAACCGTTAAGTGATGGATGAAAAATGTTAATGTGGCTAACGACTAAAATAAAAAAATAATTTGCATATCAACTCAGATGCCATGTGCACTTCTAACATGGATTAAACTTAAAAAATAAAAAATACAGTTAAAACAAAAACAAAACAAAACAAAACAAAACAAACAAAACCCAGCTTAAGGAAGACGGCAAATTATGATAAAATCCTAAAGAATCACGATCCCAAAATCTATGTGGGGGGTATTTGTTGCTAAGGTTAAATTGCCGATGGGGAAGGGGACATAGGGTTTGTAGTCATCGCCAGAGTGAGGTCCTTCGTTGGAGTGAGTGGAAGAGCTATATGGCTTGAGTCACCGTGAAGCAGCTCGCGTCTTCTAGTGATATGGTCATGAGCCGCTGGATTTTCTAGCGGAATTGGAGGAATTCGAGACCGGTTTCATCGGGTTTAGGTTGGATGGGGCTGGATTTGACCACACTTGCTAGATTTGGCTCCATTGAGATTTCAGACTTGAGAGCTCCGATCTCTTGGAATTTAAATCAAGTACTTCACTGATTAAAAACAAAACTAGATAATGTTTACCTCTTGCACTTGAGGAAAATTTTGGGATTATTATTATTTGGTTATGGAATTGGTGAACAATTTGGTTTTGCAAGGTCTAGGATGAACGAATTCACCTTACAAGCTAAAGTGGATGTTAGCATGATTTGGTCAATTCGGTGCTGGGTTTTACTCAGTTTACCTTCTTATTGATAAGGTGATTGTGACAACAAAGCACAACGTCGATGAATAGTATATCTCCAAGTTGGTGGTTCTTTCATTGTGATAAGGGATGTTAATGGAGGCAAACTTAGTAGGGGTAATATGGCCAAAATTGGGAACTAACCCTGTTTGCCAAACAATATAATTAGTAGGAACTGTTTCGAAACTATATTTTTTACTAACATCTCGAGTTTCTAAAACTCGATTTAGGGGTTATAAATCAAGTCTCAAAGAGTCGATTTCAGTGTTCTGATCACATCTGATTTGGTGTATTTTCCACGTGGCGTCCACTTGGAAATCGAGTCTCTAAGACTCGATTTATAAGCCAAAAGAAATTTAGGTCTAATTCTATACACGCCACTCTAAGAAATACCCAAAAATATATTTAAGAAATCACCACCAACACATTCAAAAGACAGCCATCAAAACCACCACCAGCCACCACCAAAGATTCAAAAAACCACCACCAACTACCCAAAAAAAACCACCAACAACCCAAAAATCCATATTAGAAAGGCAAAATTACCCACAAAACTAGATCAAAAACCTGAAAAGAAAACCCACGAACAAAGAATCTAATATAAAAATCTAACCCAGCAAATCTAGTAGCGGCAAGGTTAGAACAGTCACCAGTAAGATCAGACTAGCCACCCAAAACCCAAGCCCCTGCTCAGCATCTAGATCCTGATGGATTTTGTGAGAGAGATGAGAGGAAGGAGGAGGTGTGGAGTCTGTGGGTGGCATCGTTGGTGGGTGGCACCAGTCTGTGGGTAGCGTCGTTGATGGGTGGCACTGGTGGCTTTTGGGAGAGATGGAATGGTTGGTGGTGATTTCTTAAATGCTTTTGTTTTGGGTATTTCTAGGAATGGTGTGTACAGACTTAGACAAAAAAAAAAAAAATTGGCTTATAAATCGAGTCTTAGAGACTTGATTTTCAAGTGGACGCTATATGGAAAATACGCCAAATCAGATGTGATCAGAACACTAAAATCGAGTCTTTGAGACTTAATTTATAACTCCTAAATCAAGTTTTAGAAACTCGAGATGTTAATAAAAAATATAATTTCGAAACAGTGCCTACTAACTATATAGTTGGGAAATTGGGGTTAATGGCCAATTTTGGCTGGGTAATATCAAATTAGTTATGATTTATGAGGCAGGGTAGGTGCTTCAATATCAATAACGTTGATTCTAGTTCCAGATCCAAAAAGCTTACTTGTACCTAATTATAATCTTTTCTTTACTTGATCGATTTGATGTCTTCATTAAGCTAGGTTTTATTTTAAATTTTTAAGTTTAATCCATGTCAGTAGTACACGTGGCATCTAAGTTGACATAAAAATTATTTTTTATTTTGGTCGTTAGCCACATCAACATTTTTCATCCATCACTTAATGATTGGGACTAATTTGACACAATATCAAAAGGTTAGGGACTAAATTGACACATTCAAAACATTAAGGATTAAATTGAAAAACACCAAAAAGGTTAGGGACTAAGTTTGCAGTTTACCCAATATTATAACATTATTCGTGCATCGCACAGGCAACTTACTAGTTTTTAATAATGTGTAGAGGTGAGATTGAAAATAATACCTAATGAATTCTATTTAACTCCCCCTATTAAAGGCTTCTTCTTCTAATTTTGTTTATATATTCTTTATTAAGCCAGTAGATGGAATTTACTTTTTGTTTCATATATTGTGTAATTTAATATCTATCGTTAACTATCTTCAAAGGATTGACTTAATAGTTCCTAAAGGCTTATGATATCCATGAGATTTTAAGTTCAAAATATCTTGCAAGCATCTTGGGGCCATCCCATGAGATTTCTCCATCTAATAATAAAAAAACGTACATCACTCTCAATAATACGAGACTTAGGGTCTGTATGGATATTGCTTATTTTGCTGAAAATTGAAACTGAAAACACTGTAGTAAACATTGTAGTGCACAAGACCCACTAGACAGCCACAGAATGCGCTTCTCAACACACACACACACACACACACACACACACACACACACACACACACAAAAGCCAGACGCAAGACGCTGGCATTATAAGCTGTATCCAAACACACACACACAAAAGCCAGACGCAAGACACTGGCATTATAAGCTGTATCCAAACACAAGACGCTGGTGTTATGTTTAGTTGGGTGGATTTTGGAAAAGATGGAAAAAAGAGAGTGAAAAATAGGTGAGAAAATGAGTGGGAAGGCTATTTGGTTGGGAGGGGGAGGGGGAGAGAAAAGTGGTGGGGTCCGACTGTTTTCTCAATGAGCTCACCAAAATTCAATCTTCCCAAAATGTGAGAAAATTGGAGAGAAAAAGGGGAAGGTGTGTGTTGGATAAAATTAACCTTCCTTACTTGTAGGGACGTAAGCCCAAATACATATTGGGCCTTAGGCCTTGTCCAAGGAGGCATAGTGGTTTGAGAATAGATCAACAGTGAGGAAGGAGTAAGACTTTGAGTTTCACGAGCAAGCTATGGCTGTAAAGTCTAAGAGAGGTAAGCCGACGAGGAGTATCTTCTCAGTTAAACAAAGGAGGGGTCAGAAAATGAGTTCTATTATCCAGAGTGACATTCCAGGGAGTTCTGTTGATAAGGATATGCACTGTAAATGTACGGAAAAAATGGGAGCTAAGAAATATCTAAGAAAAAGCTACTACCGCCACATTGAATGCTTTGAGCTAATTATCTGGCTACATTTATGTGGAGAAGACCCCTGAACAGTGCTGCCTTGGTCGTCCCAACTTACAGAGGGCCTATGAGGGTGTCCGATGGGATAAGCATTCAAGTGGTGGCTTAGATGATCAATAAGTGAAGGGCCAAGATTGTCTAAAGAGAACCATATAAGGTAAGAAACCCTCCATGGAGAAGGGATCAAGAATTAGAGAGAGAAACAATGTAGCAATCAAGAACTGAACTTGTAACCAAATTTAAGAATCAATATATAAGGACTGATCTCCTCAGACTGTGCTGAGGACGATTTTCTTAAGTCTAAATTTGTGTATCTTCATTTTCTTATCAACTGAATCCACTTACTTATTGTCCAACTCATTAAAGCCTAGTTTTTCTAACTCACTCTCTAAATATTCATTGTATTAGGCTTTTTGGGCCTAAGTTCATCCACCACTTAGGCAAGGGACCCAAACTGCACCCTTACGATTGGTGCCGTCTGTGGGAAATTCTTGTGTTTTAGTAAGTCGAACGTTCAACTATGGTAGGTTCAGGTCTAAACCAGGTAGAATCCATGAGATCCCAACGTGAAGATCATTTTGTCAACCTTGAACGAAGAAGGGATCAGAAGGTTAGTGTGCATACCATCCATACTAGCAGGAGCCAATCCTGAAATGGGAGCCACATTTCCCATGAAGAGGATACCAGAGCTCTGCAACTAGATATTGACCAGTTGAAAAGGAAGCTGCACCACGAACGACGAAAGTGAACACCCTCTAATTTTGACTTTTTTTAGATAGTGAAGAGGATGGTAGTTATAGACGAAGATCAAGAACACCTCCTAGAGAGTCTTTCTCGTATGTTAAGGACTACCACCATGAGTGCAGAAACAAGAATTCATCTTCCAAAGGCTTAGGAAATGATGCGATGAGCAGAGCGCTCAACCAAATTTCTAGATCACCTTTCACGCGTAGAATTGAGGGAGTGAGACTTCCTTGGCGGTTCACACAGCCCACATTCACCATGTACAATGGTCAAACAGACCTGTGGAGAATGTGAGTTAGTTCAACTAAAGGATGGCAGTACACTCCAAGAACGAGGCTCTAATGTGTAAAGTATTCCCCTCCAGTTTAGGGCCTGTAACAATAAGGTGATTTGATGGCTTAGGAGCAAGCTCCATTGATTCCTTCAAGGAACTCACTCAGGCCTTTAGATCTCGCTTCATTACATGTAGCAGGGTTCCTCGGCCTTTAGACTCCTTACTGTTTATGGCCATACGAGAAGGGGAGTCCTTGAAAATGTACTCAGACAGATATTGGGAGATATTCAATGAGATAGGCAGTGACTTTGACAATGTGTCCATAAGAACTTTCAAGGTCGGCTTGCCTGCCGAGCATGGCTTAAGGAAGTCTTTGATTAGGAAACTTGCTACTAGTGTACGTCAGCTCATGGACCGGATTGATAAGTATAAGCGGGTCGAGGAAAAACAACAACAAGGCAAGGGGAATGGTAAGGTTATCACTCAGGAGAAGAGGGATTTCAGGTCGGACTTCTACAATAATAACAGACCCTGAAGGGATTTTGCTAGGCAATCTAGGCCTACGACTCCTTAGATGATTAATACAGTGTTTTGAGAACTAGTACATTAAGTCTTGGAGAAAATCAAGAATGAGTCGTACTTCAAATGACCAAACAAAATGGGAGGAGACCCCATGAGTTGCAACCAAAGTCTTTATTGCCAATACCATTAGGAACGAGGACACACCACCGATGACTGTAGAACACTGTGGAACCATTTGGAGAAATTGGTCAGAGATGGGAGGCTACAACCGTTTTTGTATCGACCCAATGTGCAAGGAGACCAAGCCGGGTCGAGGGCTTATGGGAACGCTTCTTCGAGGTCCTCTTTGGGCATGATTAATGTCATCTTTACGACCTTGGGGAAAACAGGCTTTCACCCCTCTAGGGTAATCTCTGTAGCTCGGCTACCTGCTGAGGACTCAAAACTTGAGCCGAAGAGGGCTAGAGTGGAGAACCGGCTAGCGATGAGTTTCTCTAAAGAGGACAAGGTGGGAATTATATAGCCGCATGATGATACCCTAGTAGTCACCCTTAGGATAGGGGGATATGATGTTAAGAGGGTGATTGTGGATCAAGGCAGTGGGGCAAAGATTATGTACCCCGATTTATACAATGGGCTGGGCTTGAAGCCTAAGGACCTGACAGCTTATGATTCGCCTCTGGTAAGCTTCGACGGGAAAGTTGTTATTCCTAAGGGCCAGATTTGACTTCCAGTACAAGCAAGATTAAAGGTGGTGGAGGTAAATTTCATTGTAGTGGATGTATATTCCCCCTACACGGCTATTGTGGCAAGACCCTGGCTTCACATCCTTAGGGCCGTTTCCTCCACACTGCATTTGAAAGTAAAATATCTATTTAGGGACCGAATTGAGGAGCTGGTTAGGAGCCAGTCTGTGGCGAAGCAGTAATTGATCACTGTAATAACGCATTAGCCATAAATGGAGACCTCGGCCTCTGTTGAGAGGAGCTTATAGCAGTCAAAGACTCCGATGTTACTCATGGAAGAGACATTCGAGAGGATGAAATGTGAGGATTTAGAAAAAATTGTGGTAGGTGATGATCCGGAGAAGTTTTTTTAAGTCAGAGCTTAGCTACCTCCTCAAGAGAAGGGAAAGCTGATAGAGTTTCTCAGAAGGAACCTTGATGTGTTTGCATTGAATGCGTACAAAGCTCCTAGAATGGATCCAGACTTCATCTACCATCATTTGAACGTCAACCCAACTGTCCTCCCTAAGAAGCAATCACCTCACCGCTCATCTAAAGAACATTCTAATGCTGTCAAGGAGGAGGTGAACAAACTTTAGCAAAATGGGGCTATTAAGGAAGTATTCTACCCTGAATGGTTGGCCAATAAGGTGGTAGTAAAGAAGAAAAGTGGAAAATGGCGAGTATCCATTGATTTCACAAACTTGAACAGGGCCTGTCCAAAGGACCCCTTCCCCATGCCTCAGATTAATCAATTATCAGACACAATTGTAGGGCATTCTCGGATGAGTTTTTTAGATGCCTTCCAGGGGTACCACTAAATACCACTAGCTTTGAGTGACCAAGAAAAGACAGCTTTTGTCATAACCCATTGGAAATTACCACTATAAAATGATGCTTTTTCGTTTAAAGAATGTAGGGGCTACTTACTAGAGGATGATGACCAGGATGTTCGAGCCACAACTAGGAAAAAACATCGAGATTTATATAGACGGCATGGTAGTCAAGAGTAAGTCAGAATTCCAGCATGTTAATGACCTTGGGGATATCTTTGAGATTTTTAGGAGGCACAAGCTGCGACTTAATGCTTCTAAATGCTCTTTTGGTGTTGGATCGAGGAAGTTCTTGGGATACATGGTTACCCACCATGAAATTGAAGTCAATCCTGACCAAATTAAGGCAATTAACAGCTTGTAACCACCTCGGAATCCCAAAGAAGTCCAGAAGTTAACAGGAATAACTGTCGTCTTAAATCGATTCATCTCTCGGTCAACAGACAAGTGTAGGCTTTTCTTTCAATTGTTGAACAAGTGGAAAGGATTTGATTGGACCAAGGAGTGTGTCCAGGCTTTCCAGTAGTTGAAGGACTACCTTTCTTGGCCACCCATTATGTCCAGACTGGAGGTGGATCTGGTGTTATTTGCTTACATTGTAGTGGCCTCCCACGCATTGAGCTTGGTGCTGGTACGGGTTGATAGTGGTGTGTAGAGGCCAGTCTACTATGTGAGCAAT